>NC_054560.1:6493296-6580796 GCF_017654505.1 Polyodon spathula
AGCGCTCCGAACCATGAACCCTAAAGCCACCCCCCCCTTCTCTTCATACACACCCTGATAATACTGATTCTCAACTCGACCATTCCTTCACATAGCATTCTCACCCAACTCTGCTGGCCTCGCCCCCTCTATACCTACAGATTGTGAGTGAGAGGAGGCATCGTGACCAGACTGGACTGGAGCGAGGAGCCAGGCAGTTAGGATTCTCCAGACAAGCTCACAGCTCGGTCAGGACAGATACTCCCAGAACCACTCAGACAAACTGCAAACAGCAGATAAGAAAATTCAAATGCACATTTAAAGAGACCTGCTCGTTAAAATATATGCAGTGGTCCCCAGATGTTATGAATGTACTACGAACGCAGAACGGCTGTCAAAAACAGAATAATTAGAATTGCCTGCCATCCTCCCAGCACAAAGCCTGCATTAGCATCTACTGCTGATTTTTAATAGAATCAAAAGCACAAACATTGAGAATCCAGTTTACTCCTGTAAAGAGATCCCAATTCTCTGGTTTAATCATTTTAAAGGAGTCCACGGAGGGCAGGAGAAAGCTTTTTATAACACAGAGAATGAGGCAGTGACATTAAAAAGGGTTTTGGCAAGCCAGCCTGACACGGCAAGGGACTGAAGCAGCATCAGACGGCATGCTTTGTGATCGTGGATTTCCAGATGGCAGAGCGGAGTCCCATCCCAAGGACAGGGAGGTTTAAACACAGGAGAGCCATTCAGTAGAGGAGCCTCAAACAGCTGATCTACAACCACTCTCCAACACGCCTCCACAAATAAAACCTGAAGCAGTCTCAAAGCAGTCTTCACTCCATTTTAAAAGCATGTTGTTATTACACTAATAAAATTAACAAGAGCAACTTTGGAGCGTTTACCAGCTCCTGGAGGAAAATGGTTAAAACCCAACCAGTTCTATCAAAACACCACAGAGCTTGTCAACGCACGCTGGCTCTGCCCAACGCACGCTGGCTCTGCCCAACGCACACGTTGGCTACAGGAATGGCAATAAGACTCCTGTTGCACGGCAGTTTCACCCATTCCAGGTTTTATTGCAAGCTTGATCAGTCACAGTGCATACTGTAACAAGCTCAGGTGTGCCCTATTAAACTGCAATGCAGCCGGAGTCTTATTCCCACCCCTGCTCTGTATTCTAATGCCTGAACCTCATCAGCTGATGTCCCAGTCCTTAGCGGAGGCTCCTCATGTTATCAGAGGCTGTGAAGCAATGAAGGAGCCGGCTGAAAGGTTAATGCGTCTCAGATCGTCCCAGAGCAGATCCTGTGTGTCTTCACAGCCAAGCTGGAGCGAGGACCTCCTTCACTGATCTGGGGCTTCAGAGCCCCTCTTGATGTGTTTTGCTTGTGTCAAGCTAGGTCTGAAAGGACCCCAGCGAACACTGCAGTTTTCAAAGGAATGCACCCTGTTGTAACGAAGGCTGGACTGGAAAGGACTCTGTGATCGGAGCGGCACTCGGGGCGGCTCGAACGGGAGACACTGGCGTGGTTTCTATCCCTTCACATAAAGACAGAGGTTCAATTGAAGACACTGGCAGAGACTGGATTTAGAGAATCGATTCTTCATCTTGCTGTCCTCTGGGGAGCGCAGCAGCACTTCAAATGACAATATGAGCACCTTTAACCCAAACTGGTGCTAGAGCTGCAGAGCATTGCAAATGAAATAAAATCAAACAAAACGATAAAATAAACCTGTGCAGCTGCTCTCAATGCTGTACGGTACGCTGCCCCCACCCCCCCTCCCCTCTCCCCCAGCACAGAGAGACAGAGATAGACAGAGACAGAGAGACACAGAGATAACAAGGGACAGATAGGAACAAACCTCCCGCCCCCAAACAACTTGAGAAAAGAAGACAACTACCTCCACGGCTCTCGCTGTCCGCTGGCTTCACCTGGATCGGACGCGCCATCTGGAAGGGAAGAGGAGAGGAGAGGATTAGAGCAGGTGCCGAGGATACAGACAGGATAAAAACAAGCTGGAAGGGAAGAGGAGAGGAGAGGATTAGAGCAGGTGCCGAGGATACAGACAGGATAAAAACAAGCTGGAAGGGAAGAGGAGAGGAGAGGATTAGAGCAGGTGCCGAGGATACAGGCAGGATAAAAACAAGCTGGAAGGGGGAGGAGAGGAGAGGAGAGGATTAGAGCAGGTGCCGAGGATACAGGCAGGATAAAAACAAGCTGGAAGGGGGAAGAGGAGAGGAGAGGATTAGAGCAGGTGCCGAGGATACAGGCAGGATAAAAACAAGCTGGAAGGGAAGAGGAGAGGAGAGGAGAGGATTAGAGCAGGTGCCGAGGATACAGGCAGGATAAAAACAAGCTGGAAGGCAGGAAGCTGGAGGAGAGGAGAGGAGAGGATTAGAGCAGGTGCCGAGGATACAGGCAGGATAAAAACAAGCTGGAAGGGAGGAGGAGAGGAGAGGATTAGAGCAGGTGCCGAGGAGGAGGGAAGAGGAGAGGAGAGGATTAGAGCAGGTGCCGAGGATACAGGCAGGATAAAAACAAGCTGGAAGGGAAGAGGAGAGGAGAGGAGAGGATTAGAGCAGGTGCCGAGGATACAGGCAGGATAAAAACAAGCTGGAAGGGAAGAGAGGAGAGGAGAGGATTAGAGCAGGTGCCGAGGATACAGGCAGGATAAAAACAAGCTGGAAGGGAAGAGGAGAGGAGAGGATTAGAGCAGGTGCCGAGGATACAGGCAGAGGATTAGGGCAGGTGCCGAGGATACAGGCAGGATAAAAACAAGCTGGAAGGGAAGAGGAGAGGAGAGGAGAGGATTAGAGCAGGTGCCGAGGATACAGGCAGGATAAAAACAAGCTGGAAGAGGATTAGAGCAGCCGAGGATACAGGCAGGATAAAAACAAGCTGGAAGGGAAGAGGAGAGGAGAGGAGAGGATTAGAGCAGGTGCCGAGGATACAGGCAGGATAAAAACAAGCTGGAAGGGAGGAGGAGAGGAGAGGATTAGAGCAGGTGCCGAGGATACAGGCAGGATAAAAACAAGCTGGAAGGGAAGAGGAGAGGAGAGGATTAGAGCAGGTGCCGAGGATACAGGCAGGATAAAAACAAGCTGGAAGGGAAGAGGAGAGGAGAGGAGAGGATTAGAGCAGGTGCCGAGGATACAGGCAGGATAAAAACAAGCTGGAAGGGAGGAGGAGAGGAGAGGATTAGAGCAGGTGCCGAGGATACAGGCAGGATAAAAACAAGCTGGAAGGGAAGAGGAGAGGAGAGGATTAGAGCAGGTGCCGAGGATACAGGCAGGATAAAAACAAGCTGGAAGGGAGAGGAGAGGAGAGGAGAGGATTGCCGAGGATACAGGCAGGATAAAAACAAGCTGGAAGGGAGAGGAGAGGAGAGGAGAGGATTAGGATACAGGCAGGATAAAAACAAGCTGGAAGGGAGAGGAGAGGAGAGGAGAGGATTAGAGCAGGTGCCGAGGATACAGGCAGGATAAAAACAAGCTGGAAGGGAAGAGGAGAGGAGAGGAGAGGATTAGAGCAGGTGCCGAGGATACAGGCAGGATAAAAACAAGCTGGAAGGGAAGAGGAGAGGAGAGGAGAGGATTAGAGCAGGTGCCGAGGATACAGGCAGGATAAAAACAAGCTGGAAGGGAAGAGGAGAGGAGAGGAGAGGATTAGAGCAGGTGCCGAGGATACAGGTAGGATAAAAACAAACCGTCTTGTTACTTGACCTCCAGGTGAGGAGACAGGGCCGTGCCGATCATTGCAGGGTTTCTGCTCTTTCACTTGAACCCTTTTGAAATGCAGCGCAGTCCAGAACACTCAGCACAGGGCACTGAGATCCGGCTCAGAAATCAACCAGAACACCCAGCACAGTGCACTGAGACCCGGCTCACAGAACAACCAGAACACCCAGCACAGGGCACTGAGACCCGGCTCAGAAATCAACCAGAACACCCAGCACAGTGCACTGAGACCCGGCTCAGAGAACAACCAGAACACCCAGCACAGGGCACTGAGACCCGGCTCAGAAATCAACCAGAACACCCAGCACAGTGCACTGAGACCCGGCTCAGAGAACAACCAGAACACCCAGCACAGTGCACTGAGACCCGGCTCACAGAACAACCAGAACACCCAGCACAGTGCACTGAGACCCGGCTCAGAAATCAACCAGAACACCCAGCACAGTGCACTGAGACCCGGCTCAGAGAACAACCAGAACTCCCAGCACAGTGCACTGAGACCCGGCTCAGAGATCAACCAGAACACCCAGCACAGTGCACTGAGACCCGGCTCAGAGAACAACCAGAACACCCAGCACAGGGCACTGAGACCCGGCTCAGAAATCAACCAGAACACCCAGCACAGGGCACTGAGACCCGGCTCAGAGAAGAATCAAAACACCCAGCACAGTGCACTGAGACCCGGCTCAGAGAACAACCAGAACACTCAGCACAGGGCACTGAGACCCGGCTCAGAAATCAACCAGAACTCCCAGCACAGTGCACTGAGACTCGGCTCAGAGATCAACCAGAACACCCAGCACAGTGCACTGAGACCCGGCTCAGAGAACAACCAGAACACCCAGCACAGGGCACTGAGACCCGGCTCAGAGATCAACCAGAACTCCCAGCACAGTGCACTGAGACCCAGCTCACAGAACAACCAGAACACCCAGCACAGGGCACTGAGACCCGGCTCACAGAACAGCAAGCTATTTAAAGGGGTCAGTTTGATAGTCACTGTATTGGGTGCGGGTTCGAGCCCCCTTTAACCCTGCCAGTTAAGTGACTGTCCGGCCTCCTGGGATTATTACACTCCATTGTAAAATAAAAGAAGCTGCTCCTGAAATCGCTCTCAAGCAGCTGCTGTCACCCCTGACCTCAGGGGTGCTGCTGGGTCACAAAGCAGCTATCACTGCATTGGAATTCAATAGGAATCAATCTCTTAACAGAGCTCGCTCGCTGCCTCCCGACGTTACTGAAACAAACAGAATTGCTCCTTCAGGACTGACCTGGGGGGCTTTCGGGTATTTAAAATTACCCCCTACCTCCCGAGGGGCACGTTGACCCCGACGCAGGTCAGCATGGCCGGGGCCCGGGGGGGTCTTAGTTCATAAACCAAGAGAGGATTCTCCACTCAGCACAGTCACAGAACGAGAGGAACAAGAAGCCAGGCGGGAGGGTCTAGCCCCTGAGATCTGCCCTCAGCTGGAAAAACAGGTTCACAACTGCTTTTCATTGTGACTGACTCCGACTACCAAAAAATAATTAAGGAAAATCTCTCTCTCTCTCTCTCTCTCTCTTTCTCGTCCTTTCTCCCTTCTCTTTCTCTCTTTCTAACACTTTCTGGTTTCTCCCCTTTTGTTATGTGGTCACGAAATCGTTTTCCTTCGGAGGAAGAGATTCTTACAGAGGCAGAGAGAGAATACTACCTTCTCTCGATAGGTAAAGACTCTTCCTGTTCTATTATTGATGGGACGTTGTGGTGGGTCGGGGTCGAAGGGCGACGGGGCGACAATGGTACTCTCCTCTCCTTTTTCTTTCTTTCTTTCTGTCTCTCTCTCTCGATGTGACATTTGTCATCTCCGCTGTGCACCCCCCCAGCCCCAAGCTCTCCCTGCCCCCGCTGTTAATGAGGTGGAAATAAAAATGTCACCGGCCAGCGGCAGGAGCTCCGATACCATCTCCGGCTTCTTCTCAGTGGTTGGGGCGCTGGGCCGCGCTGTGGCAGGACAGACCCCAGTTCAAGCAGGTTTCGGGGATGAAAGGTTTGTGGGGTCTGTCCCAGCGGTAGACAGATAGCTCCTGTATTGTTAATATTGGTCATCTCTTGTAAAAGTTCACTACAGTAAATCTGCATTGTAGCGGATTGTGGTCTTTTCATTTCGTTTTATTACAGCACTCTGCAGCGCCGCCGAGACCAGGGGCAGGGGGCTGATGCAATCTGCTGTAAAGCATGAAACATGCAAAGGATGCTTGACATCCGATACCTGAAGAGGACGATCCTGTTAAAAATAATACACAAGCATCTCTATTACATTGTGACGGGAGGCTGAATCACATTTACTTGACTTAATTATGAAGGGAGCCCTTTGAAGTTGGATTGATCTCACATGAAATCTATAAATTATGGCGACACCGCTGTTGCGCGCTAGAAAATCAAACAACACAGCACATCTATAATATATATTAGATATATTGATATATATCTATGAGATAATGCTGTACGTTTATATATATATATTAGCATACTTCTATTACACTTAGATTGACCAATTGTCTGATTTAAAGCTTGGTTATATAATGTTTTATATATAGATATTATATTAAATATTTACGTTTAATAATGACCTGTATGTTTATGTATTTATGGGAGCATAATTCAACACTTGAGCATTGAATATTTCTGATTTAAGTTTGGTTAATAATTCATATAGTAAAATATATTAATTTTAATATATATTTAAGTTCCACAATCGCAATTGAAATGAATGAATCTTCTGAAGCTGAACCCCACCCCTTTACATAGTTAAATATTCATATTTTTAATATAGTGAAATGGTTAAAGGCAATAGCTGGATGGCTTGCAGCGCTGGCGCTGCAGCCAGTTCAAACACAGCTTCAGTGAAGTCTCAACTTACTGCCTTTAAATGAACTGATTTCATTCAGAGCTTTACATGTGTCTCCCTCTCCCCTGTACCTACAGAAACCCAAACGGATTCATCTTCTGGAAACGGAAGTCCCAAAGATAAAGAATCAGGGCACTGACTCAGCCAGGGGAATGACCACCATAAAATATCCTTTCCCCAAAACACATGAAGATTAAAAGAAGGCCGCGGTGAAGCTATTGAAAACTGTTCCTGCTTCTGCTCTCAGGATTGAAGACTCGTTCAGATTGAGTTTACCTTCGTTCGTTATTGTGATTTCTATCCTGTATCAGTATTAAACCAGCCTGAGTCTCTATAGGGTCTGTTCTGTATTAAACCAGCCTGAGTCTCTATAGGGTCTGTTCTGTATCTGTGTCACTGCACTTGCTTCTTGTTGTTCTGCTTTTACTACAACCCCCCCCCCCCACTTCATCTTTAAAGAAAAACAGACATCAAAGGCAAGACTTGAACTGGAGCCTAAAAGCACATCACCAAGTGTCACCATGGCAACACCTGACCTTTAAAGGTGAACTAAATTTGGCCAGAGTTGTCTTTCGTCATCATTTAAAGGGGAGTGACATTGAATAGTCCCTAGAGGTGAACAGAAAGGGTAACAAACACCAAAGCAAAGCTGCCAGCGGCTGAGAGAATGGAGCTGTGCGCTACCTGAGGAGAGGGGAGAGGAGGAGCAGCACGGAGAGTTAACACCTTCACTGCTGGAACACGCTGCTTTGCTTATTTATCAATGTGTAACCTCACAGCCTTGCACCGAGGGCTGGACTCTCAGTGCAGATCCACAAACACACCCAGTAAAGAAGCTTCACTGAAGAAGGCACTGCTAGCCCAGACGAGTTCACCAGACTGAGATCCTTACAGTATTACCTTTACACACCTTGTGGATGTTCATGCCCTTATAAAAGTCAACCATAGTAAAAGCACAGCAAAGTGGAATGAAAGTGTGATAAAGCACAGAGGTCTGGTAAAGCATAGGGAAGCATTGTAAAGCACAGAGAGGTCTGGTAAAGCATAGGGAAGCATTGTAAAATGGAGAGAGGTCTGGTAAAGCACAGGGAAGCATTGTAAAGCACAAAGAGGTCTGGTAAAGCACAGGGAAGCATTGTAAAGCACAGGGAAGCATTGTAAAGCACAGAGAGGTCTGGTAAAGCACAGGGAAACATTGTAAAGCACAGAGAGGTCTGGTAAAGCACAGGGAAGCATTGTAAAGCACAGGGAAGCATTGTAAAGCACAGAGAGGTCTGGTAAAGCACAGGGAAACATTGTAAAGCACAGAGAGGTCTGGTAAAGCACAGGGAAGCATTGTAAAAGCACAGAGAGGTCTGGTAAAGCACAGGGAAGCATTGTAAAGCACAGAGAGGTCTGGTAAAGCACAGGGAAGCATTGTAAAGCACAGGGAAGCATTGTAAAGCACAGAGAGGTCTGGTAAAGCACAGGGAAACATTGTAAAGCACAGAGAGGTCTGGTAAAGCACAGGGAAGCATTGTAAAGCACAGGGAAGCATTGTAAAGCACAAAGAGGTCTGGTAAAGCACAGGGAAACATTGTAAAGCACAGAGAGGTCTGGTAAAGCACAGGGAAGCATTGTAAAAGCACAGAGAGGTCTGGTAAAGCACAGGGAAGCATTGTAAAGCACAGAGAGGTCTGGTAAAGCACAGGGAAGCATTGTAAAGCACAGGGAAGCATTGTAAAGCACAGAGAGGTCTGGTAAAGCACAGGGAAGCATTGTAAAGCACAGAGAGGTCTGGTAAAGCACAGGGAGGCATTGTAAAGCACAGAGAGGTCTGGTAAAGCACAGGGAGGCATTGTAAAGCACAGAGAGGTCTGGTAAAGCATAGGGAAGCATTGTAAAGCATGGGGAAGCATTGTAAATCATTATGGATTCATACATCCACACGCTGTGTGACGGTGTACTAGAACTACACAGCACTGTTCTCCTGTGTATTACTGCGAATCTGCAGGAATCACCAGGTCAGAGCGATAAAGGAAGACAAGGATCAAATTAGATGAGCTGCGAATGATATTAGTAATGACATTTATGAATATTTTATAGCATGTAGAAAATGTCATCATAAATTTTTATACAAGGAATTCAGGCAGGATTTTATAATAAACAGCATTAAAACTTAAACAGGGCTGCAGAGCGCCAGTGAAGGAGGGTTAGGGGTGGGGGGGGTATCGAGGGGCTCCTCTCAGCACAGCTGGCCAGCGGGATCAAAGCTCGGTATCTTAATGGAATCAGCAGTCTTTGAAACGCGTCTGTCAGTCATGTTTACTGGCGGCTTTTTGCCTCGCTGCCCCACTCGATACTGAAACACATTTTAAAAAGCTGATTGATGCTTAAAAACAGCAGCGGCTGTCCAAGGCAATCAGCCTCTCTAGAAATATACAACTACACAGGGTCAATATATCCAAGCACACACAGAGAGAGATACACACACACTACAGAGAATTCAAACACAGCGCCCAGCTCTCTATCCAAGGAGAATCACGATCCAATAGGATACTCATCAGTCACTAGAAATACTTCATGAAGAAGAAAAGCAATTTATAAAATGATCATTTATAATAGCAGCTGGAGGAGGCTGGGTAACGCTCCTCTTCAATGCAGTGTATCATTTATAATGGCAGCTGGAGGAGGCTGGGTAACGCTCCTCTTCAATGCAGTGTATCATTTATAATGGCAGCTGGAGGAGGCTGGGTAACGCTCCTCTTCAATGCAGTGTATCATTTATAATGGCAGCTGGAGGAGGCTGGGTAACGCTCCTCTTCAATGCAGTGTATCATTTATAATGGCAGCTGGAGGAGGCTGGGTAACGCTCCTCTTCAATGCAGTGTATCATTTATAATAGCAGCTGGAGGAGGCTGGGTAACGCTCCTCTTCAATGCAGTGTATCATTTATAATGGAGGAGCAGCTGGAGGAGGCTGGGTAACGCTCCTCTTCAATGCAGTGTATCATTTATAATAGCAGCTGGAGGAGGCTGGGTAACGCTCCTCTTCAATGCAGCGTATCATTTATAATAGCAGCTGGAGGAGGCTGGGTAACGCTCCTCTTCAATGCAGCGTATCATTTATAATGGCAGCTGGAGGAGGCTGGGTAACGCTCCTCTTCAATGCAGCGTATCATTTATAATGGCAGCTGGAGGAGGCTGGGTAACGCTCCTCTTCAATGCAGTGTATCATTTATAATGGCAGCTGGAGGAGGCTGGGTAACGCTCCTCTTCAATGCAGTGTATCATTTATAATGGCAGCTGGAGGAGGCTGGGTAACGCTCCTCTTCAATGCAGCGTATCATTTATAATGGCAGCTGGAGGAGGCTGGGTAACGCTCCTCTTCAATGCAGTGTATCATTTATAATGGCAGCTGGAGGAGGCTGGGTAACGCTCCTCTTCAATGCAGCGTATCATTTATAATGGCAGCTGGAGGAGGCTGGGTAACGCTCCTCTTCAATGCAGCGTATCATTTATAATGGCAGCTGGAGGAGGCTGGGTAACGCAATGCCTCTGGAGGAGGCTCAATGCAGTGTATCATTTATAATGGCAGCTGGAGGAGGCTGGGTAACGCTCCTCTTCAATGCAGTGTATCATTTATAATGGCAGCTGGAGGAGGCTGGGTAACGCTCCTCTTCAATGCAGTGTATCATTTATAATGGCAGCTGGAGGAGGCTGGGTAACGCTCCTCTTCAATGCAGTGTATCATTTATAATAGCAGCTGGAGGAGGCTGGGTAACGCTCCTCTTCAATGCAGTGTATCATTTATAATGGCAGCTGGAGGGGGCTGGGTAACGCTCCTCTTCAATGCAGTGTATCATTTATAATGGCAGCTGGAGGAGGCTGGGTAACGCTCCTCTTCAATGCAGTGTATCATTTATAATGGCAGCTGGAGGGGGCTGGGTAACGCTCCTCTTCAATGCAGTGTATCATTTATAATAGCAGCTGGAGGAGGCTGGGTAACGCTCCTCTTCAATGCAGTGTATCATTTATAATAGCAGCTGGAGGAGGCTGGGTAACGCTCCTCTTCAATGCAGTGTATCATTTATAATAGCAGCTGGAGGAGGCTGGGTAACGCTCCTCTTCAATGCAGTGTATCATTTATAATGGCAGCTGGAGGAGGCTGGGTAACGCTCCTCTTCAATGCAGTGTATCATTTATAATAGCAGCTGGAGGAGGCTGGGTAACGCTCCTCTTCAATGCAGTGTATCATTTATAATAGCAGCTGGAGGAGGCTGGGTAACGCTCCTCTTCAATGCAGTGTATCATTTATAATAGCAGCTGGAGGAGGCTGGGTAACGCTCCTCTTCAATGCAGTGTATCATTTATAATAGCAGCTGGAGGAGGCTGGGTAACGCTCCTCTTCAATGCAGTGTATCATTTATAATAGCAGCTGGAGGAGGCTGGGTAACGCTCCTCTTCAATGCAGTGTATCATTTATAATAGCAGCTGGAGGAGGCTGGGTAACGCTCCTCTTCAATGCAGTGTATCATTTATAATAGCAGCTGGAGGAGGCTGGGTAACGCTCCTCTTCAATGCAGTGTATCATTTATAATAGCAGCTGGAGGAGGCTGGGTAACGCTCCTCTTCAATGCAGTGTATCATTTATAATGGCAGCTGGAGGGGGCTGGGTAACGCTCCTCTTCAATGCAGTGTATCATTTATAATAGCAGCTGGAGGAGGCTGGGTAACGCTCCTCTTCAATGCAGTGTATCATTTATAATAGCAGCTGGAGGAGGCTGGGTAACGCTCCTCTTCAATGCAGTGTATCATTTATAATGGCAGCTGGAGGAGGCTGGGTAACGCTCCTCTTCAATGCAGTGTATCATTTATAATGGCAGCTGGAGGAGGCTGGGTAACGCTCCTCTTCAATGCAGTGTATCATTTATAATGGCAGCTGGAGGAGGCTGGGTAACGCTCCTCTTCAATGCAGTGTATCATTTATAATGGCAGCTGGAGGAGGCTGGGTAACGCTCCTCTTCAATGCAGTGTATCATTTATAATAGCAGCTGGAGGAGGCTGGGTAACGCTCCTCTTCAATGCAGTGTATCATTTATAATAGCAGCTGGAGGAGGCTGGGTAACGCTCCTCTTCAATGCAGTGTATCATTTATAATAGCAGCTGGAGGAGGCTGGGTAACGCTCCTCTTCAATGCAGTGTATCATTTATAATAGCAGCTGGAGGAGGCTGGGTAACGCTCCTCGTCAATGCAGTGTATCATTTATAATGGCAGCTGGAGGAGACTGGGTAATGCTCCTCCTCTTTACAGAGCGGATGTGGAGGATTTCTGGATCCTGGTTCAAGCCTGCTGTCTGTTTTGCGAGTGAATGAAGGAGTGATTGGCAGGGTGATCTGCTGGTGAGTAGGTGCCCGGTCTTTAAAAGTGATGCACTATTTCACTGAGAAATGGAGAGAGAGAGCGCTGGTATATGCATGGCTGTGGCCCTGCTGCTCCGGTCGCAGGATCTTTGTAATGACACTCATTAATACAGGCAGCAGCTGGAATTCACAGCGAGCTGTTGCGTGCTGCCATTTCCATGGTTACCGGATGAAAAGCCATTAGCCGTGAGCGAGATGTGTGATGACTCAATCCACCAGAGCATTAACCCGCCATTAACGACAGGCAGGACCACCAGACCCACCGAGACACAGAGACTCGCTGAAACACACAGACTCACTGAGACCCACCGAGACACAGAGACACACAGACTCACTGAGACACAGACTCACTGAAACACACAGACTCAGAGACTCACCGAGTCACAGACACAGAGAGACACACACACTCGCTGAGACGCACAGACTCAGAGACTCACTGAGACACAGACACAGAGAGACACACAGCCACCGAGACACAGACTCACTGAGACACTCACTCAGATAACCAATAACAAGAACTCAGCACCAAACAGACGACGCATACAGAGTGAACATGACCCTGCACAGGCACAGCCCTGCAAACACCAGGGCCTCATTCTAGATCTTCCTGTCAATATTGTGGCAATGCTGAGCTGGGAATGTGCAGCGCTGGCAGGGTTACATCGCGTCGGCAGATAAGCAGCAGAGATCCTGGAGGGCGGGAGAATGGTGTAGGACTGACCTACAAGGCAGACGCACAGACTCACAGCCACGCCGCTCCCTGCTAGTAATCTAGGTCAGCTTTGCCATGCTTGTCACTGCGGAGCTGGAGGGGGTGGGGGGGGGGGGGGGTGGGGGGGGGGGGGTCAGTCGATTACACAGCCGTCTCTGCCGAGATCCCTCAGTGCGCGCCGCTGCCCCGCACGGCTCCATCGCATTCTGTTAAAAGCCTGTCACAAGCAGTCACCCGCGCTGTCACGTCTGTAATAAATCACTCGCCCGTTATTACAAAACGTGACAGGGCCCTAATACGAAACTGCGATCGCTATTGAAATGGCAAATTAGCACGTCAACCGCAGTGCATGTGAATGCTGTGTGCCTACACTGCCATTTTCAAGCCTTTATTTGAAAAGCTGGTTTTTAAAATTCTGTAAGCATTCCCCACACGTTAGAGAGGGCTTTGAAACACAATAAGCTTCCAGCCCCCTCTTTAGAAGCAGCTGGGAAAGGGTTAATGACCCCCCCCCCCCCGGCTTCATTTCATTAACCCTTTCAGCCCTCCATTGCTTTTGTGAAGCTGAAGAATAAACTCCTTCTCTGAGCACGCATGAGAACAGGATAGAGATTTTACTACATGAATTTCTGCACTGGATCAGACTGGACCCAGGAGTCCTGTGTGCAGAGTGCTGTTCAGAGCGAGTGAAGATACAGCTGTGTGGGTTTGCGTGGACTGCTGTTCAGAGCGAGTGAAGATACAGCTGCGTGGGTTTGCGTGGATTGCTGTTCAGAGCGAGTGAAGATACAGCTGCGTGGGTTTGTGTGGATTGCTGTTCAGAGCGAGTGAAGATACAGCTGCGTGGGTTTGTGTGGACTGCTGTTCAGAGTGAGTGAAGATACAGCTGCGTGGGTTTGTGTGGACTGCTGTTCAGAGTGAGTGAAGATACAGCTGCGTGGGTTTGCGTGGACTGCTGTTCAGAGCGAGTGAAGATACAGCTGCGTGGGTTTGTGTGGATTGCTGTTCAGAGTGAGTGAAGATACAGCTGCGTGGGTTTGTGTGGACTGCTGTTCAGAGTGAGTGAAGATACAGCTGCGTGGGTTTGTGTGGATTGCTGTTCAGAGTGAGTGAAGATACAGCTGCGTGGGTTTGTGTGGACTGCTGTTCAGAGTGAGTGAAGATACAGCTGCGTGGGTTTGCGTGGACTGCTGTTCAGAGCGAGTGAAGATACAGCTGATTGTGGGTTTGCGTGGGTTTGTGGACTGCTGTTCAGAGCGAGTGAAGATACAGCTGCGTGGGTTTGTGTGGATTGCTGTTCAGAGTGAGTGAAGATACAGCTGCGTGGGTTTGTGTGGACTGCTGTTCAGAGTGAGTGAAGATACAGCTGCGTGGGTTTGTGTGGACTGCTGTTCAGAGTGAGTGAAGATACAGCTGCGTGGGTTTGCGTGGACTGCTGTTCAGAGCGAGTGAAGATACAGCTGCGTGGGTTTGCGTGGACTGCTGTTCAGAGCGAGTGAAGATACAGCTGCGTGGGTTTGTGTGGATTGCTGTTCAGTGAGTGAAGATACAGCTGCGTGGGTTTGCGTGGACTGCTGTTCAGAGCGAGTGAAGATACAGCTGCGTGGGTTTGCGTGGACTGCTGTTCAGTGAGTGAAGATACAGCTGCGTGGGTTTGTGTGGATTGCTGTTCAGTGAGTGAAGATACAGCTGCGTGGGTTTGCATGGACTGCTGTTCAGAGTGAGTGAAGATACAGCTGCGTGGGTTTGTGTGGATTGCTGCTGACCTTGATCATTATACAGCTGGCTCAGAATGAACTCCACATACACCATCTGACTTTACAGTTTCAAATATGAACCCTCAGAGAGCTCCTGTATAGAAGGACAGTCCATAATGACCAGTGGGGTGTACAGCAGATGTAAGACATTTGACTTTTCTGGGGATTTGTCCGTCCTGTGGCGTGTATTTTGAAGGAGAGAATGATGATTCAGAGCTCCTCATTTTTAAAAGCGATAATGAGCTTGGGCCCTGGCTGAGACCTGAGGCAAGTAGCTAACCTGAGCCGTGTCAGAACTGGACTGGAACTAGTAATATGTTCGCCCGAGTCTTGACTTTTAAGGTGTATGGTGGTAGCTGAAATTGGCAAGTTTATACTTGGGTAGTCTCTCGAGTACATATCTTCCCCTTCAGGTATTACTGGTCACCCCACAGTCGTCTACATTCTGTAAACGGAAAAGACTCCTACACAGTCGAGACACTCGAATAAAAGGCTTCTTACCCAGAGAGAGAGGAGAGAGAGAGAGAGAGAGAGAGAGAGAGAGAGAGAGAGAGCGGCACTACCGTTCATCGATTGCACTCGGCACACCCTTGACTAGACGCCCTCTCCGGGTACTCCTCTCGCAGTAGGGGACCTCTCTCGGTGTGTCGGTCCGTCCGAGGGGTCTCTCCCCTCTCCTCCTCTCTCTCTCCTCTCTCTCCACTCTCTCTACCTCTCAGAGAGAGAGAGAGAGAGAGAGAGAGGAGAGAGAGAGAGAGAGAGAGAGAGAGAGAGAGAGAGAGACACACACACAAACACAAACACACACACACACACACACACACACAGGGCTGCAGTGCTCAGCAACACGGCCAGCTCCCCACTGTGTCAGCTCCAGACACCCAAGTCTAGCAGAGCGAGATGTCACACAGGCAGACCAGTCACCATGGCAACCACCCATTTCAAACAGGACCGACTCCTCCTTATCACTGCTACAACATGTGCATACATTCATTATGCCACCTTCTAATTAGCATGCCCATTAAAAAAAACAAAGAAATCCGGTCTTACCAGTTTCATTTCTTCTGCATTTTACCAGAACTTCTCTGTGTGAAGTCAAGGAAGTCAGGACAACAAGCCTTCATTGCAATGTGGCCAGGAACTAGTTAACGATGAAACACAGTTGTTAACACCTCGTAACACATCTCAGGAGGATTCCTCCTTTACATGAATTACACATTGCCTCCGGCAAACTGCATACCAAGCAGCATTCTGCAAAGAAACAACTGGAGCATCCTCTTCCAGCAGCGTCACACAGCGGGGCTGCTCAGAGAGATTCCGATCCTCTTCCAGCAGCGTCACACAGCGGGGCTGCTCAGAGAGATTCCAATCCTCTTCCAGCAGCGTCACACAGCGGGGCTGCTCAGAGAGATTCCGATCCTCTTCCAGCAGCGTCACACAGCGGGGCTGCTCAGAGAGATTCCGATCCTCTTCCAGCAGCGTCACACAGCGGGGCTGCTCAGAGAGATTCCGATCCTCTTCCAGCAGCGTCACACAGCGGGGCTGCTCAGAGAGATTCCGATCCTCTTCCAGCAGCGTCACACAGCGGGGCTGCTCAGAGAGATTCCAATCCTCTTCCAGCAGCGTCACACAGCGGGGCTGCTCAGAGAGATTCCGAGGCAGGGTCAGAGGAGACTCCGTATTCAGCTGGGATGGACTATTGAAAGACGTGCCTCTCGTCTCCCCAGGAAACAGAACCAGATCTAATGAGCTGCTGCCCTGTGCTTTGGATCGTTCTGTGCTTGCGAGTCCATTAACCGGAGCACACACACTTTCAACCGAACCCAGTGGATTCAACACTGTCCCTATTGATCTTCAGTGGCAATGCAGACAGACAGGCAGGCAGCACAGAGGCACTGCAATAGCAATGCAATCCTGAACTGTGTGAGGGGGTCACAGAGGCACTGCAATAGCAATGCAATCCTGTACTGTGTGAGGGGTCACAGAGGCACTGCAATAGCAATGCAATCCTGTACTGTGTGAGGGGTCACAGAGGCACTGCAATAGCAATGCAATCCTGAACTGTGTGAGGGGGTCACACAGAGGCACTGCAATAGCAATGCAATCCTGAACTGTGTGAGGGGGTCACACAGAGGCACTGCAATAGCAATGCAATCCTGAACTGTGTGAGGGGGTCACACAGAGGCACTGCAATAGCAATGCAATCCTGTACTGTGTGAGGGGTCACACAGAGGCACTGCAATAGCAATGCAATCCTGTACTGTGTGAGGGGGTCACACAGAGGCACTGCAATAGCAATGCAATCCTGTACTGTGTGAGGGGTCACACAGAGGCACTGCAATAGCAATGCAATCCTGTACTGTGTGAGGGGTCACAGAGGCACTGCAATAGCAATGCAATCCTGTACTGTGTGAGGGGGTCACACAGAGGCACTGCAATAGCAATGCAATCCTGAACTGTGTGAGGGGTCACACAGAGGCACTGCAATAGCAATGCAATCCTGTACTGTGTGAGGGGTCACACAGAGGCACTGCAATAGCAATGCAATCCTGTACTGTGTGAGGGGTCACACAGAGGCACTGCAATAGGATGAGGCTGCCATTGGTAGAATGGTGCCACAGTGGTATCACCGTTATTTTGTTATCAGGGTTACAACTCAAGCGTAATATTTAAACACAGTGCAGTACATAAGTTAAATAACAGTGCACTTTAGAATACAAAGAACTAGGATGCAACAATAGGATTACAACAATTATATCTGCCAGCCATTAGGATCACAACCTATATGTACAATCAGATGATTATGGTGTACAGGTACACACACACACACACACACACAGACAGTACCGTGTCAGCTCCACTGTCTAATTATTTTTGCTACCAGTTGCAGAATTTGATAATCCCACAAGTAGAGTCACTAAACAGATGCGGACAGACTTGTGTTCTGCTGTTCCACATCCTTTAATGACAGGTGAAGAAGCAGCAAGGTTTCCCAGTGCAGGTGCACAGAGTCTCTGGGGTTGTCTGTACTGACTGGGGGCTACGGGCTGCTCGTCACGTTCACATGCTCCCTGCCCGGCTGCTCTGCTGTGCAGAGCGATTCCACAGGCACCGATAGACAGGTCACTTACCCCCGGCAGCGTCTTCTGTTCATGCAGAGCGTTCTGTGCTTTGATTGCAGACTCCCTGGCACAGTATGTGAGGAAGGCACAGCCTGCAAGGAGAGAAATACAAGAGGTGCATGAGAGCCACTGGAATCACAGGCACACACTTTCACCCTTCCAAAACACTGCCAACCGGCATCCACACTGGATTAGAAAAGGATGCCCAGCGGACTCGTTTCAATTTCAGTAACAGACCAAGGATTGCATCTCAGGCCCGGCCCCTGCACTGTTATTACAGGCTTGTGAACTCACACCAGCCCTGCTGCACCCAGCCCTGGGGTTCACAAGCACCTCAAAGAAGAAGAACACTTCAACAGCCCGGAGACTGATCTCACTTATAAACTTCAAACTCTGATTAGCAACCCTGCAGCCTCGCAGATGAGACTCGCCCACGCCGCTGGAGGTTCCTTCAGAGCAGATTCACCAGGGCCTGACTGTTCAAGCTCCTGGGACCCACCCGCTCATTGACCCGAGGAGAGTGTTCTGAAAGCCAGGACGAGAGCGAGTTTCAAGCCCTGGTATTGTGGGCTTGTGAATTCACAGGTCAGGAGATGGAATTAAATGCTCTCACAGCCCGGGTTGTGATGCCACGCGCTCAGCTGGCATGAAGCAGAAAGCAGGCTGTCTGGCGCTGGGTTAGGGGCAGGCAGCTCGGGGGTGGATCCTCTTAAGACCAACACGAGCAGGTTTGACAAGACAACAGAAACACCAAGCGAAATGAAACCAGGGCCTCCACTGGGGGGCGCAGTGGGGTACTGCGCCAGACCCCCCTCTCCGGGAGGCTTGGCTTTGAACATCATAACATCCTGCCCCATTCAACACAACAGCAGAAGAGGGTTCAGCAATGAAAGGAGCCCATCTGCGCTTGTCCGGTTCCTAGCAGCACGTGGACTGAGGGGCAGGCAGGGCTGGTTGTGCCGTCTCTAGCAGCCTGCATAGCGCCTCCTGATAGAATCACCCTCCCCACTCGCGGGTCTCTGGTCCCAACACTCACTCGATGGACGACAGCAAACACACGGTGAGCTTTTACTCATTCTTTTTCAAACATGCACAAGTCAATCGATAGAAAGATTGATTAACGAATCCCTCGTGATATTGGATAAAGGTTAGCGCTATCCCTTGATGACAATAGCCTTTAGGAAAATTGATAAAGAATTGAAAAGAAAGAAAGACATAAATCCACCCCCCCAATCAGTTCCAAGCTGCCCTTTGAACGCGCACTTCCATAGGGGTCAGAGTTCAACCCCCCTGCAGGCAGCAGCACAGAGAGTGTGAGAGGGCACACCGTGCGGATCAATCTGCAATTCAGACTCTCTTTACAAACATGGCATTGTCTCTCTACCCGGCTGAGAAAGGCACAGAGCTCCTCGGACCGGAACAGGAGCTATTGTTTTGTTCTTTGTCAAACACTTGCGATCGATCGGCGACCTGTTCACTGAGCGAGTATCTAAAGGGTTAATGACGCGGTGGGAGCTGGAAGAAGAGAGAGAAAGAGAGAGAATATCTGCTCTATTTGTAAATATACACTTGCATAACTTTATAATTTTGAATTTGAGAGAGAGGGGGAGTGAGGGAGAAGAGGGGAAAGAGAGGATTATGGAGAACAAGAGGGAGAAACAGGGGGAGCGGGAGGAGAGGGTGAGACAGCGAGCGAGAAGGATTGCGTAGTTAGTTCACAACAAGCTGCAATACACTCTCCAGGTAAACTGTACAATATGAAAACGCTGTTAAATTGATTTGACAGCTCCCCAGCTCCCCCCAGATGGCTGGTTCCCCAGCTCTGCTCATCATTAGGGAGTGATGGCACCCAGATGAATTGGGGAGCAGTTACAAACTATCCTGTCACTGCTGGATGGTGCTGCTGCAGCAAGTATGCTGAGACAGCACTTCACTTATCCTTAATACCTCAAAAATAAATACATTATTATTATTCTTACTATTTTATAATCCGTTAATAAGTCGTGGGGGGGGGCGGCGTCTCTGGGAGGGGCGTCACAGTTTGAGCAAACAAAACATATCTCTTATACAATAATGGCACAGACACACACACGCACGCACGCACACAGTGATCGCACCTTATCAGCATCGCCGCGTGTATTGTGCACAATAAAATGTATAATGCTGTGGTCTGCTGGACTGGGGTATGTCAGGGTAACATACTGGGATTATGATGGGATGCCAATGAACCCCACTGAAATATATTCACCCTATTGATCATCGATGCAAATGATTTTTGCTGTACCAGTTTTGAAAAGGGGTGCAGTAAGAGCACACAGCCAGCTGGTACACTTCTACTGCAAACTCCTGCCAGCCTGAGAAATCTACCAATCACAGCTCAGGATCATCCAGAACGTCATCATGTCATCACAATAGCACCCCCTCCCTCCGGAGCGGGAGTGCCGAGACAGCCTGTAGCTGGGAGCGTGACGGCAGACCCCAGAGCTCCTGTCACCAGGGAAACTCATCCACAGCAGGGGGGGGGGGGGGGGGGGGGGGGGGCAGAATAATAATCACAATATCCAGCGAGGTTGAAAGACCTGGGAAATTCAATAACTCCCCGTGTTACTCCAAGCAGTTATTATTATCTCTCTCTGTCGTCTCTGTCTCTCTTTCTCTCTCTCTCGGAATAGCAATTATCGTACAGGTGGTGTCTCTCAAATTAACAGGTGTTAAGATGTTAATGACTTCAGCACGAAAAGCTTGTGCAAATACCTGATAACTGAATTCTAACTCTTACCCCCTTTATGTTATTGCTTTTTCAAACAGCCCTTCTCTGGAATGGGAGATACTCACCCACGCTTAGCAGCTTGCCCTGATCACCAACGCGCTTTCATTTAAAAAGCTAGGAAGAAGGAATAAACCATCACCCACAACAAACTGCGAGAAGTCTTTTTCAGTGGAGACGGCTGGACAGGATGATCACTTCTGTTACGATGGGCCAGTGAAGCAAAGAACACACTCATTACTAATCTATCACTTCCTCACACTACAACTTAAGAGTGAAACCGAGGGAGAGCCGTCTGCAGCTCTGCCAGCCCCTCTCTCATGGAATCGGGCTGCAGGGTTGCCAAGGCAACAGTCACGAAGGTGCAGTGTAATAAGCCATGGTATTGTCAGAGACAGAACGCGGTCAAGAGATTCAGCTATGCATTACAGTGCTGGAAACCCTGCGCAGCACTCCACAAAACTAACACACCTGCTGGCAGGCAGGCCGCCTTTACACTCCTGTTTGTTTGCCTGGTGGTTTACAGAGAGAGAGGAGAGAGAGAGAGAGAGGGGGAAGAGAGGGGGATAGAGAGAAAGGGATATAGAAGAAGCAAGAGAGAGGGATAGAAAGAGGAGGGAGAGAGAGAAAGGGATATAGAGGAAGCAATAGAGGGATAGAAAGAGGGAGAGAGAGGGGGAAAGAAGGATAGACAGGGGAGGGAGAGAGCGGTGGAGCCCCACGGTCTCCATCAAAGTTACTGGCAATTAGGATTCTCCAGACAAGACTGATTGCAAACAAAAACATAGGCAACTGAGGGGGGGAGCGCTGTGCTAACCAACACACACAACACCTCCCCTGTGCAGTCCACACCACTGCACAGGACCGCTCAGGAACACACTCCTGTTTGTCAGTCAGGAGACTAAAGTCTTTAAATCGCTGTTAGTTTCTCTTTTAGCAAATAAATAAAAGCAAAATGAATGGCTAGGGAGAGTCAATACTCTGGTGCCTGAAGGGTTATGTTGAAAGGAACAGCAGATCATTACATCATTACCTGCAGCAAATGACATCGCAAGCACGCCAATAGATTTGGATAGAAATAAGGGAGGGCAGTTACCATGGCAACAGAAGCCTATTAGCGCCTCCACGGTTTGTTTTCCTTTGACAGAGATATCATGCAGAAGCGCTGGGAAGTTGGCTTGTTTTGAGCAAAAACATATATAATGAAGACAAGTAACTGAAACTGAAAACAGTATTTGAATAATTAACGGAATGTTGCATCTAATTATTAAATTGGCGATGTGTCACTTCTTCACAAAGCATGTCTAGTATCGTGTTGGGTCCTGGTTCACGGTCAGAGAGGGGGGTGCGGTTTGTGCATCCTCTTTACAGTGCAAGAGGCAGTGAGAAGGTTTCCAGCTCTGGATTTCAAAGCCTTGCTTTAGCGCTCTAATAGACTGCCCGCTGGTGGGCGACACTGCATCGTCACGCCGCTCTGCTTGAGCTCTTGTTGCGACCTTCCCCCTGTAATAGAGTGCGTTCACACATCCAATTTATCAGCCCGAGTATAAAAATGAATATTTTAATAAATATTTAATTACATTATTCATATGATTTAATGTGCTTCTGCTTCAGTTGGCTTATAGCAATAGATCTCCTCCGTTTATGAATGCAATAACTCAATGATTCCCCTCCGACGCTCCGGCTAGAGAGCAGCGCAGTGTTAGCGTCTGTGCCTTCCAGAACCTGCAGCTGCATCACCCCGAGCGGAGCTACCAGCGCTCCCAGGAAAGACAAATCAGCCGCCGAAGGGAACCTGCAGCTGCATCACCCCGAGCGGAGCTACCAGCGCTCCCAGGAAAGACAAATCAGCCGCCGAAGGGAACCTGCAGCTGCATCACCCCGAGCGGAGCTACCAGCGCTCCCAGGAAAGACAAATCAGCCGCCGAAGGGAACCTGCAGCTGCATCACCCCGAGCGGAGCTACCAGCGCTCCCAGGAAAGACAAATCAGCCGCCGAAGGGAACCTGCAGCTGCATCACCCCGAGCGGAGCTACCAGCGCTCCCAGGAAAGACAAATCAGCCGCCGAAGGGAACCTGCTGCTGCAGCAGCCCGTGTTGCGCGGGGCCGGGCTGAGGGTTCAACAGACTGAAAGAGAACCGAGCTTGAGAACTAGACGAGGTCATCGCGAGGTCATACGCACAACCCTGAGAGTCCGACTGGAGACCCGCCGTTCATTTAGCCATCATTGTATTCTGTGTAGAAAACAGTGGGATCCTTCCAATCAACAATACGCGGGGCTGAAGCGAATCACTTCTGGGTTGAGCTGAACCCCCGGGCGGCTCCGGTCGACTCATCAGAAATCGCCCACGCTGTGCTCTTGTGGTTTGATCACCAGAAGCCCTCGGTCCAGACCGCCGATCTATTAGTCTAGATGTACGCATTGAGAACAGTGCTGCCAAATGAGGCTAATGTTACCACTGCAAATTAAACGGTGTGCAAACCAGCGTCTCTTGCACAGAGTACAGAGCAAAAACGTTTCAAACGAAGCATCCCACAAGCATCCCAAACCCTTCATTAACACGGCCCTCACAATGCACAGACACTCGCCTTGCAGTTGGGCTGTTAACTTCAAATGATTTGCAGGCCACAGAAACCGGCTGTGCGAGACCGATTTACTTTAAATTGCATTTTAAATTATAATTGCACGTTTTGTCTTTTTAAAGCAGATTGCATCCCCTCTCGCGCAGCAGGACTATTAATTTACAAGGCATCTTCGTGGACTGGTTATTATTATTATTATTCTTCCTCAGCTGCAATGGCCCCAGTCCGAGGTGTAACATCATTTCCATAGCGAATGAACGATTTGCTTTTGTGATGCAAATCAATTCGAGTGAGAAAAAAGGGGCTGTTTTTTAAATGACGCGCGTGGTGAGCAGCGACTGTTGTGGATAAGCACTCCATCGAAACCACGCACTGAAATATACATGTTAATGCACGCGAGATCTACCTATCTATCTATCTATAGTTATATAACGTACAGTTAACTGAGTTGTTAGTTCATTTTTCTAGGATTTGGACTTTAAGGAATGCGATGGTCCTTAAAACAAAAGGCTGACCGGCCGATGGCATTGTTCCAGGCTGCGGCCAGTGCCGTGTGAGGCACGTTCCCAGTGGAGCAGTGCCGTGTGAGGCACGTTCCCAGTGGAGCAGTGCCGTGTGAGGCACGTTCCCAGTGGAAGAGTGCCCTGTGACCCACGTTCCCAGTGGAAGAGTGCCCTGTGACCCACGTTCCCAGTGGAGCAGTGCCCTGTGACCCACGTTCCCAGTGGAGCAGTGCCGTGTGAGGCACGTTCCCAGTGGAGCAGTGCCCTGTGACGCACGTTCCCAGTGGAAGAGTGCCCTGTGACCCACGTTCCCAGTGGAGCAGTGCCCTGTGACCCACGTTCCCAGTGGAAGAGTGCCCTGTGACCCACGTTCCCAGTGGAGCAGTGCCCTGTGACGCACGTTCCCAGTGGAGCAGTGCCGTGTGACGCACGTTCCCAGTGGAGCAGTGCCGTGTGACGCACGTTCCCAGTGGAGCAGTGCCGTGTGACGCACGTTCCCAGTGGAAGAGTGCCGTGTGACGCACGTTCCCAGTGGAGCAGTGCCGTGTGACGCACGTTCCCAGTGGAAGAGTGCCGTGTGACGCACGTTCCCAGTGGAAGAGTGCCCTGTGACCCACGTTCCCAGTGGAGCAGTGCCGTGTGACGCACGTTCCCAGTGGAAGAGTGCCCTGTGACCCACGTTCCCAGTGGAGCAGTGCCGTGTGACGCACGTTCCCAGTGGAGCAGTGCCGTGTGACGCACGTTCCCAGTGGAAGAGTGCCCTGTGACGCACGTTCCCAGTGGAGCAGTGCCCTGTGACGCACGTTCCCAGTGGAAGAGTGCCGTGTGACGCACGTTCCCAGTGGAGCAGTGCCCTGTGACGCACGTTCCCAGTGGAGCAGTGCCGCGCGACGCACGTTCCCAGTGGAGCAGTGCCGTGTGACGCACGTTCCCACTGGAGCAGTGCCGCGCGACGCACGTTCCCACTGGAGCAGTGCCGCGCGACGCACGTTCCCAGTGGAGGAGTGCCGTGTGACGCACGTTCCCAGTGGAGCAGTGCCGTGTGACGCACGTTCCCAGTGGAGCAGTGCCGCGCGACGCACGTTCCCACTGGAGCAGTGCCGCGCGACGCACGTTCCCACTGGAGCAGTGCCGCGCGACGCACGTTCCCAGTGGAGCAGTGCCCTGTGACGCACGTTCCCAGTGGAGCAGTGCCCTGTGACGCACGTTCCCACTGGAGCAGTGCCGCGCGACGCACGTTCCCACTGGAGCAGTGCCGTTTTCGCCAGAAAACCCGCCGCCTTCGGCTCCTGACAACAACCGAGCAAGAGCCAGGCTGGAACACAACTGAGTGAGCGCTCTGTTCACCTGCTCCGCTTGAATGGCACAGCTCAGGCGTGCTGAAAACACGACGTGCGATGGACCGTCTATTCACCGAGCTTCTAGAGCCACATCAAATTCCATCCACAGCCTTGTTTGAACGCATTCACTACGCCATTACTTACAATATGATGAACCCGTCAGCAGCAGCATGCAAAACATTATGCAGGCGACGGAACCTGTAGCTCGTGCTGTTTTATATTAAGGGATTGTGTTTTTAATGCATTTTTCGTGTTTCTCATTTTCACCCCTAGCACATTACACGCAGCACATTAAGATTGCAACGTTAATATTCTGTAGGGTCTTTGCTCGCCAGCACAGTCTGTCTGAATGAGTCGTATCTGCAGCCTTTGTCTGCCCCGCTCTGGGAGACGGAGCGCCTTGTTTATCAGCGGCGCAGTTTCTGAAGCTGTCTGGCTGTGCACGGCGTGAGCGCTCTGTCTAGACTATATAGGACCCGATATTGAATCTTCGCCTTATTTCTGCGAGTGTTTACATTATAACCGTTTCGACGAAGCAGTCCGCTGGCAGTGCACACCCTTGTCCGAGCGGCTTCGTGCGCCCCGCACACCCGTGAAACCGCGTCCTTATCTCGATGTGTGAGTAACTGCGTTTTATCTGTTACAGCCCTTCTCCTAACACAATATAACTTGAATAAACAAATTATGCCTCTGTTTTCTTGATGGTAGGAGAAGGCGAAGGCTCTTTAAAAACGCGTCCCTCCCCAGCGGCACTGTCCCCAGACAGCTGCGCAGAGATGTTATAGTAGAGATATATAGGCTGGAAAGAATATGCGGGCAAACAATGACTAATAAATAAATCATACTTCTTATTTATAAACGTGCATCAATTCAAAGATTCCCTTTGTGTTGAACGAGTAAAAAGCGCACACACAATCTCCGAGCCCACGAATTCACGAAACACACAATGGGATACAATCCCAAACCGAACCCACACTTTCAAAGAGGTGTTTATTTGATTTTTTAAATCCTGATATAACATACCCTCTGACCTAGAGTTAATGCCTGGCTTTAAAACAACAACACAAAACCCGGACAACCCAGTAGAGTGTCTGAACAGAACCGATTGAATGCAATCGAATATACAAAAGAATGGAACATATTGAGACACAATCCCACAACATGTCAAAGCGTAACGCAATGAAACCCATATACGAAGTGTAATCGGCTAACACAGGTTATAACAACGACTCGGTCTACAGCTGTCTACGGGCGAGCGGCAGAGCGCCTGTCTGCGCGGTACCTTTGTGCATGCCCGTGTACCGGTCCTTCAGCACCGTCAACTCGTGGATCTTCCCGAACTGTTCGAACAGCGGCATCAGATCCTTCTCCTCGAGGTTCCGCGGAATCTGCCCGATAAACAGCTTTATCGCGTCCTGATCCTTCATGCTGCTGCCGCTGTCTGGGTGTATGGAGATGGGCTCGGAGCCGTTCATGGGTTTGGGGAGGGCGAGCTGGGGAGGCGGGTACTGGTTCGGGTGCTGGTTCGGCGCTGGCGCTGCGAGGACGAGGCTGCCGTGCGCTAGACGGTGGTGCTGCTCTCGTCTCGTTTCAGTCTCGGTGAATCTGGCCATCATGAGCAGGCTGGATAATAATGATAACACACACACACACACAAACACTCACGCACACACACGCTGAGAGAGAGCAAGCACTCGCCTGGAAACTCAGGCTCAATTTACATCCAGCGCAACACACACACACACAGAGAGAGAGAGAGAGAGAGAGAGAGAGAGAGAGAGAGAGAGAGAGAGAGGGGCACACACACAGAGACACACACACACACACACACACACACACACAGATCTCGAACTCGGAATTCCAGCTGCTGCTCGCCGCTGACCTCTTCTGGACAGAACGCGGTACTGCATCAGATACAAGACCGAGTTCAGAGTACACCGTTTCACCCGACTTGTGCGACGAGAACGATTTTGACCCGTGTCATTAACATCGAGCTTGTTTTTTCACTTACGCCCAGCAACACATCAAGCGAATCATAATAAACACACAACGTGGTTGTTTATATTCCTAATTAGCAGACTTGAAATTACTGAGTCGTTTCAGAACACCTTAACATCACAGACCAGAGGGAGGCTGTTCAGAGAGCAGAACAGCCTCCCTTTCTCAGCGCAGTGCAACAGCCCGGTTCTGAGCCTGGTCTGTAGAGGTGAATTTGCAGCAGCAGCACTAGTTTTTATTGGCGTGGTTTCGACTCAATTACCTTCGTGAGATCCAGCCAGCTTTAATGAGCTGAAGCAGACCTTTCTACAACCTGCCTTCACGCTTCTTCCAGAGAGAAGCAACAGACGCAGCAGCGCGCAGAGACAGCTCCAGAGCACGGTAGGGGCTCGGCAGACAGCATGCGGGAAGCGGGGCCAGTCCTACAGGCTGCCTGGGTGCAAGGATCGGCGCCTTTTAAAACACTGCTCCTCTTCTGACACTTTGAGCCGCCTGCGCCCTCTTGTGGCAGAGTAACGCAACTTCAAGCTTATTCCTCCTGCAGAAAGCACTGTAGTTTAAAGGCTGTGGTTCGAAGCAAATGACTCGCGTTGCGTTGCTTTGCTTTTTTTTTTTTTTTTTTTTTTTTTTTTTAAATGAAGCCACTGGATGAAATGAATTTTGCTTACTAGCTGTCCACTGCCGTTTGGGAAATTCCATTCTCGCCGAGCCAGTCCTTTCAACGCTACACTGTGCAAACATGTTTATTTTACTCTAGCGGTGTGAAGTTTTTGAACTAAACTGAAATGGATTCTGCAATATTCTGCTTGGCAGGACACAGTTACTGAACATCTAGATTTAAATACATTCAGAAATGGGATAGCCGTACTCCCAGTCCAGTCCCTGAACTCTGCGCCCCGTCCCACAGCAGTCACACCCGTCCCACGGACAGGGCTTCACTGCTTTGTTTTATTAACACAGAGACCCTGCATTCAGTCGAAGCAGGACACTCCCTTAATTAACAGAAGGGATCAGAAATAACTTGCGTAACACCTGGAGAGAAAGTAAATACAATTCTAAAAAAATTAATTAAAAAAAAACAAAAAAACACGCTTGTGTGGGAGGTTAAAAAAAAACCCACAAAACAAATTCTTTTAAAACTTTCATATGGCAGCATCAATCTTGGGGACCAGCGCTTTGAGTCGGGTCCACTGCTCCAGGTGCAATGAGAGAGAGAGACATAGACAGGATTCACCCCCAGCCCCCAGGCAAAGCCTCTTCCACAAGCCTGGGTGAGAAACACAGACAGGATTCACCCCCAGGCAAAGCCTCTTCCACAAGCCTGGGTGAGAAACACAGACAGGATTCACCCCCAGGCAAAGCCTCTTCCACAAGCCTGGGTGAGAAACACAGACAGGATTCACCCCCAGGCAAAGCCTCTTCCACAAGCCTGGGTGAGAAACACAGACAGGATTCACCCCCAGGCAAAGCCTCTTCCACAAGCCTGGGTGAGAAACACAGACAGGATTCACCCCCAGGCAAAGCCTCTTCCACAAGCCTGGGGCCACACCTGCTTCTTTGCCAGCACGCTGTGCTGCACAGCTGTTACACCCATTACAGGGTTAGACAAGATGGATGAGCCCCACTGTACAAGCAGAGCTCAGCTGTGTGATTAAACTCCTAGTGAAAGCAGGACAGAGGATACTGCTGCAGCCTCAGGTCCAGAATCCACACCGATCTCACAGCCCCCTCAGTTGCCAGCAACAACAAGTATTTTTTTTTTTTTTGGAAACAGGACCTCGTCAGAGACAGTGCAGGACTCTCTACAGGACAGATATTGTGTGTTGAAACAGATCAGTATTTAGCAATGCATGGATTGCTTTAAGTGTGGAATGGTTTATTTCTTCAGGATTGGTTTGCATCTTGAGACTCAGACACACCTGGGAAAACGATACAGTGCACTAGACATGACATTTATAGAAAGCCCAGACTCTCCAGGGGAATGCACAGCACGCTGCACCCCGGCCCAGCTCCTTACCCTTCCTCCCAGGCTTGAAATTCCCTTCGTTATCCATGTAGAACTCGGAGATCGACCAGGACTTTCTCCTTGAACGAGGACACCCACACACATCAGTGTACTGATCTGTGAAGAGCGAGGAGAGCAGTCAGGACTTTCTCCTTGAACGAGGACACCCACACACATCAGTGTACTGATCTGTGAAGAGCGAGGAGAGCAGTCAGACTCCTCCGGTCACAGGGCCACACAACAACATTCTATTTCATTGCTCTAAAAGTGACATGAAAGAAGGTGTTGACTGTGTGTGAAATGTAATGTTTTATATGATTGTTGAAAATAACGAATAGTAAAGGTTATTTTAAAGCGTATAATTATTCAAAGCAGGATTTATAATGACCCTTAAAGTGGTTTCAAACACAGCCTGATTCTCCAGCAATACTATAAAGGATCTTAAAAGAAAGATTTCCTCCCAGCTGTATTCAACCCCCCCCCCCCCTCCCCTCACAGCTCTCTCACCTGGAACATGTTCTCTTCCTCCTCCTCCTCCTCACAGCTCTCTCACCTGGAACATGTTCTCTTCCTCCTCCTCCTCCTCACAGCTCTCTCACCTGGAACATGTTCTCTTCCTCCTCCTCCTCCTCACAGCTCTCTCACCTGGAACATGTTCTCTTCCTCCTCCTCCTCCTCACAGCTCTCTCACCTGGAACATGTTCTCTTCCTCCTCCTCCTCACAGCTCTCTCACCTGGAACATGTTCTCTTCCTCCTCCTCCTCCTCACAGCTCTCTCACCTGGAACATGTTCTCTTCCTCCTCCTCCTCCTCACAGCTCTCTCACCTGGAACATGTTCTCTTCCTCCTCCTCCTCACAGCTCTCTCACCTGGAACATGTTCTCCTCCTCCTCCTCCTCCTCCTCCTCCTTCTCCTTCTCCTCCTCCTCCTCCCCCCCTTCCTCCTCCTCCTCCTCCTCCTCCCCCCCCTTCCTCCTCCTCCTCCCAGCTCTCTCACCTGGAACATGTTCTCCTTGTCTCGTGGGAGCGGAGGGGGCAGGGTTCGATCGCGAGCTGCTCTCCCCGCTCTTCAGCTTCTTCCCAGCCGGGGGTTGAGCCACCACCCCCTCCTTCCTCTGCAAAGCAAGACAAGAGCTCTGTACTGGACAGGACTCAGAGGTCTAGTCAACTCATCTTCTGGGTTCTTTTCCAAATAGGATGCCTATTCTCTTAATAAAAGTTATAGAAGCCCCCCTTGTCTCTAAACTGAAGATAAATTAAATAAAATACCCCCCCCCCCTTTTTCTTCAGAGTTGCTGTTAATACATGATACCCTTGCCAAACTACAAACAAAGGGTTAGAGATATAGAGATAGCACAGAAACAAAGTGTGCAAAAAATAAAGGTTTAAAAATTCTCGTTTTCTTCATGGTCTGAACTGCTGCTGGGAACGACCTCTTTGGACTTCGACATTCTGTATGCATGAAGCAAAACAACCAGTAATAATGAAGATAACACACACACACACACACACACACACACACACACTTCAAATAGACTGCTGGGCTAAATGAACACATCCCCGGCGACATTTTGTCAGCATCATTCATTCATTCAATATATATATATCTGCGCGCTTCGGTTGAACCCGGCAGTTATACACGAGTTTGATATTTACCTCGCAAAGTGTAATATTATAATTAAGAATTTCGTTCCGCTTCACTGTTATTTATACTTAAAACCGTTAAGGTACCGACAACAAAAATCACAAGCAACCGTAGGGTTAAAAAAAGTGTTCCCATTACCTTCAGTACAGCCGTCGCTGTAGTGACCTGAGCGCTGAACTCTCTCCGCAGATATTTGATTTGATTTGATTTGATTTGATTTGATATGATTTGATTTGATTTGATTTGATTTGATTTGATTTGATTTGATTTGATATGATTTGATTTGATATGATTTGATTTGATATGATTTGATTTGATATGATTTGATTTGATTTTTTTTCCTCAGCACCTGCGCCCGGCCGCCTCTCTTGAAATCCAGGTTCCATTCGATTCACCTGTGAGGCGCGTGTCGAAAGACAACCAATCGCATCGCTGGCTTTTCACAGAAAGTTATCCGGAGCCACGCTATTGGTTGTCGAGGCTCCCGCCCACATCACACAGGTAAGAGACGCTCGGGTTTTAAATGAAGGCGTGTTAACTCCTTGCTGCCCGGAGCGGCTGCTTTCCCGCAGGCTCGCAGTAATGATAACGCGTTGAGCCGCTGCATTGTCAGGCTGAGCTCGGGTTCAGAGCAGCCGGCTAGGCATTGCTTAACCCTGCGGGGTCCTGGAGGCGCGCCTTCCACTCTGAGATCATTAACTACCTCAGCGTTTGGATGCAGGGATAATTAGTTCAATTAAACAATTTAGTGCAGGTCTGTCTGAAACGCCTAGGCTTTGCCGGGTGAGTTAGAGCACTGGGAAGTATTTTGAGAGCCAGAGACGTCCTCGTAAATAAGACAGAGTTGAATATTTGTCATCAGTGCACACACACACACACACACACACTCGGGAGCCTGTACGTTTTCTATTGTCTTTTTTGGTATTGCAGAGGGTCACCCCACACACCAGGGGGCGCGCTATCACGCCCACCCCGGGCTCCTCCAGGGTGTCGATATTTTCCTCCGAGAGCAGGAAGTCGGTGCGGTTGCATGTAATATCCTGGCGGAGCGGAGAAGGGGCTGCAGCGGCGTTAGACCCGGACTGCAATCCAGCCTCCCAACACGACGGTATAACATTACATGATAGCGGAGCAGCGTTAGACCCGGACTGCGATCCAGCCTCCCAACACGACCGTGCAACATTACATGATAGCGGAGCAGCGTTAGACCCGGACTGCGATCCAGCCTCCCAACACGACCGTGCAACATTACATGATAGCGGAGCAGCGTTAGACCCGGACTGCGATCCAGCCTCCCAACACGACCGTGCAACATTACATGATAGCGGAGCAGCGTTAGACCCGGACTGCGATCCAGCCTCCCAACACGACCGTGCAACATTACATGATAGCGGAGCAGCGTTAGACCCGGACTGCGATCCAGCCTCCCAACACGACCGTGCAACATTACATGATAGCGGAGCAGCGTTAGACCCGGACTGCGAACCAGCCTCCCAACACGACCGTGCAACATCAGAGCGGAGCCGCGTCTGTGTGTGAAGCTTCGGGGTTACTTTTTTTGTGTTGCAAAGAAAGAAAGAAAGAAACAAAAAGTGAATCGTGATGTCTGTGGCTGGATTAAAGAAACAGTTCTATAAAGCCAGCCAGGTGAGTGGGAGAATTGTTGTTATTATTATTATTATTGTTGTTGTTATTGTTATTATTTGTATTCTTCTCATCGTCACTCCGCTTGTATTTCAGTTCATGTATAGTGTTGTCTGTGTGTGTTTGTGTTGTGTTGTGGTGTGTGAGTGTGTGTATTGGGTTGTTCTTGTTTGTCGCACTGTGTGTGTTTTGATTACGTGAAGGTCCTGGATGGTGAGTCTGGTTTGCGGGCGCTCTTCTGAATCGTGGTTTTAAAGAGGAGATCCGGAGGGACTTCTAGAGTCGCTGCAGTCTGACAATGCGTGGGCGTACTGCTGCGAAAAGGAAGCCTTGACTTTTTATGCCAATGCTGTCTGACAAGTTATACGGCTGACCGACTGAGCGACACGGCTTGCGATATTCATCACGGTGAACTCCCGTGTATCTCTTGCTGTAAAATGCTCTGTACGGGCTCGGCTGGTCGTGACCGCTGGTGTGCTCGGCAGAGTGGAGTCAGTGTGACTGCAGTCCCGGGACACGTTGACTTGGTCTATGTGTTTCTGAATCGATATCTCCAACGGGTCACACCCAGCAGCTGGTAATTACACTGAAGCATTCAGTGGAGTTGCTGCTATGTTGTTTTCTGGTGTCTTTGCTGCTGAATCCTCAGTTCACACCAGACTGACGGCATTGCTAGTGTGTGTCAGTGGGGCTGGGTTAGAGCTCATTGCTGGTGTGTGTGTGTCAGTGGGGCTGGGTTAGAGCTCATTGCTGGTGTGTGTGTGTCAGTGGGGCTGGGTTAGAGCTCATTGCTGGTGTGTGTCAGTGGGGCTGGGTTAGAGCTCATTGCTGTGTGTGTGTGTCAGTGGGGCTGGGTTAGAGCTCATTGCTGGTGTGTGTGTGTGTCAGTGGGGCTGGGTTAGAGCTCATTGCTTGTGTGTGTGTGTGTCAGTGGGGCTGGGTTAGAGCTCATTGCTGGTGTGTGTGTGTGTGTCAGTGGGGCTGGGTTAGAGCTCATTGCTTGTGTGTGTGTGTCAGTGGGGCTGGGTTAGAGCTCATTGCTGGTGTGTGTGTGTGTCAGTGGGGCTGGGTTAGAGCTCATTGCTGGTGTGTGTGTGTGTCAGTGGGGCTGGGTTAGAGCTCATTGCTGTGTGTGTGTGTGTGTCAGTGGGGCTGGGTTAGAGCTCATTGCTGGTGTGTGTGTGTGTGTCAGTGGGGCTGGGTTAGAGCTCATTGCTGGTGTGTGTGTGTGTCAGTGGGGCTGGGTTAGAGCTCATTTGTGTGTGTGTGTGTGTCAGTGGGGCTGGGTTAGAGCTCATTGCTTGTGTGTGTGTGTGTGTCAGTGGGGCTGGGTTAGAGCTCATTGCTTGTGTGTGTGTGTGTGTCAGTGGGGCTGGGTTAGAGCTCATTGCTGGTGTGGTGTGTGTGTCAGTGGGGCTGGGTTAGAGCTCATTGCTGGTGTGTGTGTGTGTGTGTCAGTGGGGCTGGGTTAGAGCTCATTGCTGGTGTGTGTGTGTGTGTCAGTGGGGCTGGGTTAGAGCTCATTGCTGGTGTGTGTGTGTGTCAGTGGGGCTGGGTTAGAGCTCATTGCTTGTGTGTGTGTGTCAGTGGGGCTGGGTTAGAGCTCATTGCTGGTGTGTGTGTGTGTCAGTGGGGCTGGGTTAGAGCTCATTGCTGGTGTGTGTGTGTGTCAGTGGGGCTGGGTTAGAGCTCATTGCTGGTGTGTGTGTGTGTCAGTGGGGCTGGGTTAGAGCTCATTGCTGGTGTGTGTGTGTGTCAGTGGGGCTGGGTTAGAGCTCATTGCTGGTGTGTGTGTGTGTGTCAGTGGGGCTGGGTTAGAGCTCATTGCTGGTGTGTGTGTGTGTGTCAGTGGGGCTGGGTTAGAGCTCATTGCTGGCTGTGTGTGTGTGTGTCAGTGGGGCTGGGTTAGAGCTCATTGCTGGTGTGTGTGTGTGTGTCAGTGGGGCTGGGTTAGAGCTGGGTTAGAGCTCATTGTGTGTGTGTGTGTCAGTGGGGCTGGGTTAGAGCTCATTGCTGGTGTGTGTGTGTGTGTCAGTGGGGCTGGGTTAGAGCTCATTGCTGGTGTGTGTGTGTGTGTCAGTGGGGCTGGGTTAGAGCTCATTGCTGTGTGTGTGTGTGTGTGTGGGGCTGGGTTAGAGCTCATTGCTGGTGTGTGTGGTGTGTGGGGGGCTGGGTTAGAGCTCATTGTGTGTGTGTGTGTGTCAGTGGGGCTGGGTTAGAGCTCATTGCTTGTGTGTGTGTGTGTGTCAGTGGGGCTGGGTTAGAGCTCATTGCTGGTGTGTGTGTGTGTGAGTGGGGCTGGGTTAGAGCTCATTGGTGTGTGTGTGTGTGTGTGTCAGTGGGGCTGGGTTAGAGCTCATTGCTTGTGTGTGTGTGTCAGTGGGGCTGGGTTAGAGCTCATTGCTGGTGTGTGTGTGTGTCAGTGGGGCTGGGTTAGAGCTCATTGCTTGTGTGTGTGTGTGTCAGTGGGGCTGGGTTAGAGCTCATTGCTTGTGTGTGTGTGTCAGTGGGGCTGGGTTAGAGCTCATTGCTGGTGTGTGTGTGTGTCAGTGGGGCTGGGTTAGAGCTCATTGCTGGTGTGTGTGTGTGTCAGTGGGGCTGGGTTAGAGCTCATTGCTGGTGTGTGTGTGTCAGTGGGGCTGGGTTAGAGCTCATTGCTGGTGTGTGTGTGTGTCAGTGGGGCTGGGTTAGAGCTCATTGCTTGTGTGTGTGTGTCAGTGGGGCTGGGTTAGAGCTCATTGCTGGTGTGTGTGTGTGTGTCAGTGGGGCTGGGTTAGAGCTCATTGCTGTGTGTGTGTGTCAGTGGGGCTGGGTTAGAGCTCATTGCTGGTGTGTGTGTGTGTGTGTGGGGCTGGGTTAGAGCTCATTGCTGTGTGTGTGTGTGTCAGTGGGGCTGGGTTAGAGCTCATTGCTGGTGTGTGTGTGTGTCAGTGGGGCTGGGTTAGAGCTCATTGCTGTGTGTGTGTGTGTGTCAGTGGGGCTGGGTTAGAGCTCATTGCTGTGTGTGTGTGTGTCAGTGGGGCTGGGTTAGAGCTCATTGCTGGTGTGTGTGTGTGTGTCAGTGGGGCTGGGTTAGAGCTCATTGCTTGTGTGTGTGTGTCAGTGGGGCTGGGTTATAGCTCATTGCTGGTGTGTGTGTGTGTCAGTGGGGCTGGGTTAGAGCTCATTGCTGGTGTGTGTGTGTGTCAGTGGGGCTGGGTTAGAGCTCATTGCTGGTGTGTGTGTGTGTGTCAGTGGGGCTGGGTTAGAGCTCATTGCTGGTGTGTGTGTGTGTCAGTGGGGCTGGGTTAGAGCTCATTGCTGGTGTGTGTGTGTGTCAGTGGGGCTGGGTTAGAGCTCATTGCTGGTGTGTGTGTGTGTGTCAGTGGGGCTGGGTTAGAGCTCATTGCTTGTGTGTGTGTGTCAGTGGGGCTGGGTTAGAGCTCATTGCTGGTGTGTGTGTGTGTCAGTGGGGCTGGGTTAGAGCTCATTGCTGGTGTGTGTGTGTGTCAGTGGGGCTGGGTTAGAGCTCATTGCTGGTGTGTGTGTGTGTCAGTGGGGCTGGGTTAGAGCTCATTGCTGGTGTGTGTGTGTGTCAGTGGGGCTGGGTTAGAGCTCATTGCTTGTGTGTGTGTGTGTCAGTGGGGCTGGGTTAGAGCTCATTGCTGGTGTGTGTGTGTCAGTGGGGCTGGGTTAGAGCTCATTGCTGGTGTGTGTGTGTGTCAGTGGGGCTGGGTTAGAGCTTGTTAGTCGTATGTAATTAAATGAGATTCTGTCTCTGAGCTCTCTGTGTTTCTGTAGCTCCTCTCCAGGCTCAGCTGCAGGGAGTCAGTACGCTTGTCTGTGTGCTGCAGCAGCTGGTGAGCAGGTTTTAAGAATGGATCATAAACTTGTATATTTGCAGAGTGCTGTTTTCCGCAGTATATATAGATATAATATTTTCACCTAATATATAAGTCTATATATGCATATATCCTGCTAAGAAAATATCTATATTATGATATATTATGACTATAATTATATATTATAATATACTTAACCATTAGTATAATATAATATAACCAGTGCAGTGCTCTGTGTGTTCTGAACACACCAGGGCTGCTGGCTCCGTGCTGCTTTCTCAAGTCCTGTTTACACACCTGTTCTGCTGCTTCTGTGAGTGGTAGTGCAGGTATGCACAGGTGTGCACAGACTGCTGGATCACACAGTCTGTTGGCTTGCAGTGTGTGGATAATAGGCTCAGGTGTATCAGGAGCCTGCTTCTATTATAATTGCAATCCACAGCGTACTGTGCAGTTAACAAGAGCTGGATTATACACATGGAATTCACAGCAGAGCGTTGCCTGGCTGACTTGCATCAAAACTCTTGAGTCAAATCCCTGTACCTGATTCTGCTGGACTGGCAGACCCTGATTAGCACTCTGATTAGCACTCGCTAATGTTATCTTTAGGTAAGCTAGACCAACTTCTACACTTGACCACATTTATTGCTTGGGCTTGGATTCAAATGTCTCGGTGCTATGGAGCTGCGCTGTGTCAGAGTTGTGGTGTGTGTGGAAATGTGTTGTCTCAGTGCTATGTCAGAGCTGCGCTGTGTCAGAGTTGTGGAGTGAGTGTGGAAATGTGTTGTCTCAGGGCTGTGGAGCTGCGCTGTGGTTTGCTGTTGTAACGTTTCCTTCCTCCCCAGTCCCGGTTCTGATCAGACAGCATCAACTGTTGTACTGTGTGGGTGAGACGCCAGGCTGTGGTGAGGGGCTCCTCTCTGGAACATCAGCAGGAACCTGCAGCACACTGCAGCTTCCTTCCCAATCCCGGAGTCAGGAATTGGCTCAGATTTCCTTTGGATTGAGGAGGGGGTGGGTGGAGTCTGGGACTAGCTGAATCTCAATCTGCTGACTTCCACCTCTTTAGAAACTTGAATCCTCTCTTTTTTTTTTTTTATTATTATGCTGGGGTCCAGCGCAGGCTTCTCATTAAACGCTGAGGAGAGTCTCAGACACCTCGGCTGCCGAGTCAGGCAGGTTAACGGGAGTGACTAACTACCCCCACATGAGTGTGGAGGAGCAGAGTGTGTCAGGGCTGCATCAGCTGGTCCTCTCAGGAAACGGCCAGTGCGCTGCTCGGAGATGCTTCTCTTGCTGTTGTTGCTGTAGCTGGGAATGCATATTTAGGGGCATATATAGAGGCAAACAAGGCCTTGTTTCAGTATCATGTGATTCTTTCAGCAGCCAGCGTTCAGTCCACCCCCAGGAGGGATCTCCGCACCAAAAGGAAATAGTTTCAGAGCAGGTCTGGCCAGCACTTAGCCAGCTGTATGAGGAGGGATTGCAAAACCACAAACTCCTGGAGTGCAACCTGACACTGCTGAGGACGTGCTTACTGTACTGAACTCGCTGACGAGAGGAGAACAAAGAGCAGAGCAGACCAGCAAATATAAGCCCAGCACAGCCCAGCCCAGCCCAGCCCAGCACAGCAATGATCAGCCCAGCACAGCACAGCCCAGCCCAGCACAGGAAAGACCAGAGCAGGAAAGCGTGCACCTCTCCTTGAAGCGATGAGGAGATGTCTTGTCTGCATTGCAAGGGCTCAGAAGAAGTGTTTTCTGTGTTGACAATAAATAAACAGCTTTAGAGTCAATGAGTGGGAGAGCCAGAGGTGAAGTCGGAGGGAGGGAGATGGGGGGGGGGAGTGCTGCTCCTCTCTGTAGCTGATCTGCAGCAGCTGCCAATAACAAACCAAAAAAAATGTACTGAGAGTTGTTTGCAGAGCTGCAGCGAGGGAGCTGATAGCAATGCAGGAGCCCTGTGAGCAGAGCTGCAGCGAGGGAGCTGATAGCAATGCAGGAGCCCTGTGAGCAGAGCTGCAGCGAGGGAGCTGATAGCAATGCAGGAGCCCTGTGAGCAGAGCTGCAGCGAGGGAGCTGATAGCAATGCAGGAGCCCTGTGAGCAGAGCTGCAGCGAGGGAGCCGATAGCAATGCAGGAGCCCTGTGAGCAGAGCTGCAGCGAGGGAGCTGATAGCAATGCAGGAGCCCGGTGAGCAGAGCTGCAGCGAGGGAGCTGATAGCAATGCAGGAGCCCTGTGAGCAGAGCTGCAGCGAGGGAGCCGATAGCAATGCAGGAGCCCTGTGAGCAGAGCTGCAGCGAGGGAGCTGATAGCAATGCAGGAGCCCTGTGAGCAGAGCTGCAGCGAGGGAGCCGATAGCAATGCAGGAGCCCTGTGCAGAGCTGCAGCGAGGGAGCCGATAGCAATGCAGGAGCCCTGTGAGCAGAGCTGCAGCGAGGGAGCCGATAGCAATGCAGGAGCCCTGTGAGCAGAGCTGCAGCGAGGGAGCCGATAGCAATGCAGGAGCCCTGTGAGCAGAGCTGCAGCGAGGGAGCTGATAGCAATGCAGGAGCCCTGTGAGCAGAGCTGCAGCGAGGGAGCTGATAGCTGTGAGCAGTGCAGGAGCCCTGTGAGCAGAGCTGCAGCGAGGGAGCCGATAGCAATGCAGGAGCCCTGTGAGCAGAGCTGCAGCGAGGGAGCTGATAGCAATGCAGGAGCCCTGTGTGCAGAGCTGCAGCGAGGGAGCTGATAGCAATGCAGGAGCCCTGTGAGCAGAGCTGCAGCGAGGGAGCCGATAGCAATGCAGGAGCCCTGTGAGCAGAGCTGCAGCGAGGGAGCCGATGTGCAGGAGCCCTGTGAGCAGAGCTGCAGCGAGGGAGCTGATAGCAATGCAGGAGCCCTGTGTGCAGAGCTGCAGCGAGGGAGCCGATAGCAATGCAGGAGCCCTGTGAGCAGAGCTGCAGCGAGGGAGCCGATAGCAATGCAGGAGCCCGGTGAGCAGAGCTGCAGCGAGGGAGCTGATGCAGGAGCCCTGTGAGCAGAGCTGCAGCGAGGGAGCCGATAGCAATGCAGGAGCCCTGTGAGCAGAGCTGCAGCGAGGGAGCCGATAGCAATGCAGGAGCCCTGTGAGCAGAGCTGCAGCGAGGGAGCCGATAGCAATGCAGGAGCCCGGTGAGCAGAGCTGCAGCGAGGGAGCCGATAGCAATGCAGGAGCCCTGTGAGCAGAGCTGCAGCGAGGGAGCCGATAGCACTGCAGGAGCCCTGTGTGCAGAGCTGCAGCGAGGGAGCCGATAGCAATGCAGGAGCCCTGTGTGCAGAGCTGCAGCGAGGGAGCCGATAGCAATGCAGGAGCCCTGTGTGCAGAGCTGCAGCGAGGGAGCCGATAGCAATGCAGGAGCCCTGTGTGCAGAGCTGCAGCGAGGGAGCCGATAGCGCTGCAGGAGCCCTGTGTGCAGAGCTGCAGCGAGGGAGCTGATAGCGCTGCAGGAAACCTGTGAGCAGAGCTGCAGCGAGGGAGCTGATAGCGCTGCAGGAACCCTGTGTGCAGAGCTGCAGCGAGGGAGCTGTTAGCGATGCAGGAGCCCGGTGAGCAGAGCTGCAGCGAGGGAGCTGATAGCAATGCAGGAGCCCTGTGAGCAGAGCTGCAGCGAGGGAGCTGATAGCGCTGCAGGAGCCCTGTGTGCAGAGCTGCAGCGAGGGAGCTGATAGCAATGCAGGAGCCCTGTGAGCAGAGCTGCAGCGAGGGAGCTGATAGCATTGCAGGAGCCCTGTGTGCAGAGCTGCAGCGAGGGAGCTGATAGCACTGCAGGAGCCCTGTGTGCAGAGCTTCAGCGAGGGAGCTGATAGCAATGCAGGAGCCCGGTGAGCAGAGCTGCAGCAAGGGAGCTGATAGCAATGCAGGAGCCCTGTGTGCAGAGCTGTTTGTGCACTGTGTTTTAAACCTGCTTGGAAATCTTTTTATTTTTAACCTGTTAATGTTCTGAAGTATGTTTTTTTACATGCTGATGGATTGCAGCCGGTGCTGAAGGGTTTTGTTTGTTGCAGTTCTGCTGATCTGAAACAATGTCTCTTGGTCACCCAGCAGGGGGAGGGTGGAGCTGTGGGGAGGAGTGTTTCTTTTCAGAGCAGTGAGAAAGTTGGAGGTCTGCTGGAGAATCGCTGTATTGATTGTGCTCACAGGAGCGGGGGGGAGTGGGAGTGTGAGGAGGAGTAGATGCAGAGTTCACTGTGTTTCTATTTAGACACACCTCCTTGGTCAGTGGTGTCAGTGAAAGCTAAGGGCCCTGGTTACTGGGCAGTGCAGCCCGTGTTTCTCGCAGGCTGCAGCTGACACATGTCGCCGTGTCCCGTGACAGACGGCCGGCAGGTTTCCGGGCTGCTGGTCCCAGTCTGTCCCTGGCTCTCGGCTCTCTCCGGCCGGGGGAGCAAGCAGAGCAACAGGACGTCGTTCCGCATGCAGGAAGGAATGTGCAGGAATACCAGCAGGGAGCCATCCTGCCTCTGAGGGTGTAGACTGCACTAGACTGATATACAGACACATCTACACACGGGTATACAGACTCAGACACATCTACACACGGGTATACAGACTCGGACACGTCTACACACGGGTATACAGACTCGGACACGTCTACACACGGGTATACAGACTCGGACACATCTACACACGGGTATACAGACTCGGACACGTCTACACACGGGTATACAGACTCGGACACATCTACACACGGGTATACAGACTCAGACACATCTACACACGGGTATACAGACTCAGACACATCTACACACGGGTATACAGACTCGGACACGTCTACACACGGGTATACAGACTCGGACACATCTACACACGGGTATACAGACTCGGACACATCTACACACGGGTATACAGACTCGGACACATCTACACACGGGTATACAGACTCGGACACATCTACACACGGGTATACAGACTCGGACACGTCTCTCACGGGTATACAGACTCGGACACATCTACACACGGGTATACAGACTCGGACACGTCTTGCACGGGTACACGTGCATACAGACTCGGACACATCCTCATTTACATGTCAGGGATGGGAATTGGACTCCTATTGCAGAGCAGTTTCACCCATTCAGGTTTTACTAGAAGCTTGATTAGCCACAGTGTGTGTGTAACAAGCTCAGGTGTCTTATTAAACTCGTAGCAAAGCCAGGATTGGATCAGTCTGTTATGCAGTGGGAGTGTTGTTTCCACCTCTTGCTGCAGTCTCTCCGTGCTGTGTTTCTGCTCCTCTCTCTCTCTCTCTCAGGGCTCATTGTTTTTGCAAACAGAGATCTCTTTGTGTTTCAGCCACAGCGCTGAGCGCTTATCAGCCAGGCAGGGGAGAGATTAGAGCATAGCAATGCACAGGCAGGGAAGCATGCTGGGATATACTGCCATGCTCACACATACACACTCCCTCCATACTCACGCACACATCCATACTCACACACACACTCCCTCTGTACACACACACACACACACACCCACCCTCTTAGTATTCACTAGCACACACTCACACAGGTTTACATTCTCAAGCGCTCCCACCCACACACACACTCGCAATCTCCAATCAGTAATGCTGTATGAATGCTGTTGGTTGAGCACAGGCTCCCTGGTGCCAGGTTACCTCTGTGCAGTCAGAGATGAGTCATCGTACAGGAAAACAAATGCTTCCCTGCCACACACACACAGCCCTGAGCGAATGCTGTGCATCAGGAGCGCTCAACCCAGATAAAGGGAAACAAAGACTGTACCAGAGAGCTGATGTGATGCTGATAACAGCCGTGACGAAACTGAACTTTCAGACTTCACTTTCTCAGATGTGTGCGGAGCGCACTGCTGCTCCTGGGTTACTGCGCTGTCTCAGATCTGTGCGGAGCGCACTGCTGCTCCTGGGTTACTGCGCTGTCTCAGATCTGTGCGGAGCGCACTGCTGCTCCTGGGTTACTGCGCTGTCTCAGATCTGTGCGGAGCGCACTGCTGCTCCTGCACTGCTTTACTGCGCTGTCTCAGATCTGTGCGGAGCGCACTGCTGCTGCTGCTGGTTTACTGCGCTGTCTCAGATCTGTGCGGAGCGCACTGCTGCTCCTGGGTTACTGCGCTGTCTCAGATGTGTGCGGAGCGCACTGCTGCTCCTGGTTTACTGCGCTGTCTCAGATCTGTGCGGAGCGCACTGCTGCTCCTGGGTTACTGCGCTGTCTCAGATCTGTGCGGAGCGCACTGCTGCTCCTGGGTTACTGCGCTGTCTCAGATCTGTGCGGAGCGCACTGCTGCTCCTGGTTTACTGCGCTGTCTCAGATCTGTGCGGAGCGCACTGCTGCTCCTGGTTTACTGCGCTGTCTCAGATCTGTGCGGAGCGCACTGCTGCTCCTGGGTTACTGCGCTGTCTCAGATCTGTGCGGAGCGCACTGCTGCACCTGGCTTCCTGCGCTGTCTCAGACTGTGCTGCACTGCTGCACCTGCTCCTGGTTCTGTGCTGTTAGATGGTTCTGTGGGAGTCCTGTCTGAGTTGTATTTTGTTCCAGTGTAAACAGGGCTGTGAATGCGGTCTGGCTCAGTGAGGTTCACAGGGGAGTGACTGCATGTTTATACAGCGGGAGGGAAGGGCACAGCCTTTCAAACAGGGCAGAACTTACCAATACTGAGAGAAATGTCTTTTAGTATTTATTGTTAGAATAGGATGGAAGATGATCATACATTAGGGATGGGAATTGGACTCCTGTTGCACAGCAGTTTCACCCATTCCATGCAGTGGGAGTCTTGCTGCCATCCCAGTACATTCACAAAACAGGCTTGTGCTTTGACAGGACGTGGTGCGTCTCTACAAGCCCAGTGCATTCCCACAGGATCAGCAGGACCCCAGCACAGTGCTGCATCACTGTCTCTTTGTCTCTCTGCAGCTGGTCAGCGAGAAGGTCGGGGGTGCCGAGGGAACCAAGCTCGATGAGGACTTCAAGGAGCTGGAGAGGGTGAGTGCCGGAGCTGCAGGGCTGCCTGCCTCGACCACTGCTGTGCACAGAGCTGGCCTGAGGGTTTCCCTTCTCTAGCCCCTGTGTAACCCTGTGTGTGTGTGTGTGGGGGTGTCTCTGTGGGTGTGTGTGTCTCTGTGTGTTTCTGTGCTTCTGTTTGCAGAAGGTGGACGTGACCAGCAAAGCCGTGTCAGAGGTCATCACCAAGACATCAGAGTACCTGCAGCCAAACCCAGGTAAACCCTCCACTATCCCTCTCTCTACCTGTGCATCTCCCTCTCTCTCTCTCTCTCTCTCTACCTGTGCATCTCCCCCTCTCTCTCTACCTGTCTGTCTCATTGTCTACCTGTTTCTCTCAGTCCTTCTCCCTCTCTGTTCATCTCCCTCCCCCTCTCTCTATCAGTGCATCTCCCTCTCTACCTGTCAGTCTCCCTCTCTCTCTACCTGTCTATCTCCCTCTTTCGATCTGTCCCTCTCCCTCATGCTCTCTCTTTTTTCTCCTCTAACCCTCCCCCTCTCTCGCAGCCTCTCGGGCGAAGCTCTCCATGCTCAACACGGTGTCTAAGATCCGGGGGCAGGTGAAGAACCCGGGGTACCCCCAACCGGAGGGGCTGCTGGGGGAGTGCATGGTCAAGTTCGGCAGGGAGTTGGGAGAGGAGACCAACTTTGGTGAGTCACGAAACCCAGCCGAGCAAACCGTGACAGACCCTGTGAGTGTGTGTGCGTGCGCTCATAGTGACCACTGTGTGTGTGTCTGTGTTGGTCTCTCTCTCACTGCGCTGCTCTCCTCCCCCCTGCAGGGGGTGCCCTCCTGGACGCGGGGGAGACTATGAAAAGGCTGGCGGAGGTGAAGGACTCTCTGGACATCGACGTGAAACAGAACTTCATCGACCCGCTGCAGAGCCTGTGTGACAAGGACCTGAGAGAGATCCAGGTAGGGGAGGGGGAGGGGAGGGAGGAGAACTTCATTGTCCTGCTGCAGAGCCTGTGTGACAAGGACCTGAGAGAGATACAGGTGGGGGAGGGGGAACGGAGGGGGGAGAACTTCATTGTCCCGCTTTACAGCAGTGTGTGGAAAGGAAATTTTGTTTTTGTTTTTTTCAATGTGGATTTGATTTCAGAATTGAAAATGTGTTTTTACGATTTGCCCTGTAAAGTTAACAGTTGATTTTAATCTGAGTCTATTAAACAGGGGGATACAAGAACCCGCTTTTAAACCATGCTGTTTCATCTCTGAAGTCTCTACGCTGTGCCAGCCTCACCAGCTGCAGTTCACTCTGGACAAGGGGCCCCCCGAGGGCCACAGTGACACCCCCTCTCTCTCTCTGCAGCACCACTTGAAGAAGCTGGAGGGCCGCCGGCTCGACTACGACTACAAGAAGAAGCGCCAGGGGAAGATCCCGGACGAGGAGGTGCGGCAGGCGCTGGAGAAATTCGACGAGTCCAAGGAGGTGGCAGAGACGAGCATGTACAACCTGCTGGAGACTGACGTGAGAGAGGGGTGCAGGGGGGGAGAGAGGGGTGCAGGGGGTACGAGCATGTACAACCTGCTGGAGGCTGACATGAGAGAGGGGGAGAGAGGGGTGCAGGGGGTACGAGCATGTACAACCTGCTGGAGACTGACGTGAGAGAGGGGTGCAGGGGGGGAGAGAGGGGTGCAGGGGGTACGAGCATGTACAACCTGCTGGAGGCTGACATGAGAGAGGGGGAGAGAGGGGTGCAGGGGGTACGAGCATGTACAACCTGCTGGAGGCTGACATGAGAGAGGGGGAGAGAGGGGTGCAGGGGGTACGAGCATGTACAACCTGCTGGAGACTGACGTGAGAGAGGGGTGCAGGGGGGGAGAGAGGGGTGCAGGGGGTACGAGCATGTACAACCTGCTGGAGGCTGACATGAGAGAGGGGGAGAGAGGGGTGCAGGGGGTACGAGCATGTACAACCTGCTGGAGGCTGACATGAGAGAGGGGGAGAGAGGGGTGCAGGGGGTACAAGCATGTACAACCTGCTGGAGGCTGACGTGAGAGAGGGGTGCAGGGGGGGAGACGGGTTCATGGGGGGATGAGCACGTACAACCCGAGAGGCAGAGGGGTACGGGGAGAGCCTCAGATTCTCAATCTGGGACTGTGCTGTCACGCCATTGCTGAGAAACGGCACCATCCGCTGCAAGAGAGCGGTATTACAGAGATGAGAAATTCCTGAGAGGGGAGTGTGGAAGGAGTCGGGGTCGAGGGGTAGGGAGCAGTGTAATGAAGTGTGTGCGTTCTCTCTCTCTCAGATTGAGCAGGTCAGTCAGCTCTCCGCTCTGGTCGAGGCTCAGCTGGATTATCACAGGCAGGCTGTGCAGGTCATGGAGGATCTGTCAGAGAAGCTCAAAGAGAGGTACGAGTCCCAGCTCTGCGGGGTGGCATGTCTGTGTGTGTTCTCATGTTGTTGGCATGTTTTGCGTGCTCACAACTCCGTGTTCCTTGCAGGATGGCGGAGGCCACAACCAGGCCGAAGCGAGAGTACACCCCCAAACCTAAACCCGTGTACGACTACGGAGACGCCGACCAATCAAACGGCGACTTCGCTTACAGCAGCTCCGCCCCCTCTGCGGCCATGGCTCCCAGCGCGCGGGCCCCAGGTGAGGAGACAGCGTGCCCACTGACAACGCTGCTACAACACTGCTACAACGCTGCTACAACACCACTGACAACGCTGCTACAACACCACTGACAACGCTGCTACAACACCACTGACAACGCTGCTACAACACCACTGACAACGCTGCTACAACACCACTGACAACGCTGCTACAACACCACTACTGACTACACACACGAACGCACAAACACCTGCGTGTGTACGCTTCCTGTATCTGATTGATCTCAGAACTTTGCCAAGCCGGATCTTGAAGGATCCAAATGATTCTGCCTCAGCATCGTGACCCGCTCTCTGTTCTGTTCTGCCCTCCCCTGTCCTTGATGTGTGACCTCTCTGTGACCCCTCCCTTGTCATGTGACTCTGCTGTGATGTCAGCAGCCTCCTCTTCATTCCGCTCGGACAAGCCGGCGCGCGCCCCCAGCACTCGCAGCAGCAGTAAGTGATGAGAGAGAGAGAGAGTGTGAGAGATGCTGAGCGTCGTCTGTAGTCTCTGCTCCAATCCCTAATCCACACATACACTGTGTTCGGGCTCCCATCCCTAGTTATGCTGTGTTCTGTGTGTGTGTGTGTGTCTCTGCTCCCATCCCTATCCAGCGCTGTGTTCTGTGTGTGTGTGTCTCTGCTCCCATCCCTATCCAGCGCTGTGTTCTGTGTGTGTGTGTGTCTCTTCTCCCATCCCTATCCAGCGCTGTGTTCTGTGTGTGTGTGTCTCTGCTCCCATCCCTATCCAGCGCTGTGTTCTGTGTGTATGTGTGTCTCTGCTCCCATCCCTATCCAGTGCTGTGCTGCTGCCTCTCTAGCGCCCCCCCCACCCCAATCAATCACCCATCCATCCAATCAATCAATCAATCACCCATCCATTCAGTCAATCAGTCACCCATCCAATCAATCAATCAATCACCCATCCATTCAGTCAGTCAGTCACCCATCCAATCAATCAGTCACCCATCCATCCAATCAATCAAGCAATCACCCATCCATCCATCCATTCAGTCAGTCAGTCACCCATCCAATCAATCAGTCACCCATCCATCCAATCAATCAAGCAATCAATCACCCATCCGTTCAGTCAGTCAATCAGTCACCCATCCAATCAGTCAAGCAATCACCCATCCATTCAGTCAGTCAATCAATCACCCATCCATCCAATCAATCAATCACCCATCCATTCAGTCATCCATCCATTCAGTCATTCACACAGTTTTTCTTTGGAAAATCAGCCTTGGTCTGAAATATATAATATGTCACTGAAGTGTGATTGATTGATTGATTGGTTGCTTTATTTTTCCCAGCGGTGCTGGACCAGCCCAGCTGCAAGGCGCTATATGACTTTGAACCGGAGAACGAGGGCGAGCTGGGCTTTAAGGAAGGTGACATCATCACGCTGACCAATCAGATCGATGAGAACTGGTACGAGGGAATGCTGCACGGCCAGTCAGGATTCTTCCCACTCAACTACGTGGAAGTGCTGGTGGCTCTGCCTCACTAGAGAGGGAGGGAGAGGAGGGGGGGGGGAGCGATTAGAACCCCCCCCCCCCCCCCCCCCCCCCCCACTGCAACGACTTCATCTGGAGAGAGAGAGAGAGAGAGACAGACACAGACACACACACACACACACACACACACACACACACACACACACACCCTCCCACTGCAGCGACTCCACCTGGAGAGAAGAGAGAGAGAAAGAGATCAGAAACACACACCCCCATCCCACTGCAGCAACTTCACCTGGAGAGAAGAGAGATCAGAAACACACACACCCTCCCACTGCAGCGACTCCACCTGGAGAGAAGAGAGAGAGAAAGAGATCAGAAACACACACCCCCATCCCACTGCAGCAACTTCACCTGGAGAGAAGAGAGATCAGAAACACACACACCCTCCCACTGCAGCGACTCCACCTGGAGAGAAGAGAGAGAGAGAAAGAGATCAGAAACACACACCCCCATCCCACTGCAGCAACTTCACCTGGAGAGAAGAGAGATCAGAAACACACACACCCTCCCACTGCAGCGACTCCACCTGGAGAGAAGAGAGAGAGAGAAAGAGATCAGAAACACACACCCCCATCCCACTGCAGCAACTTCACCTGGAGAGAAGAGAGATCAGAAACACACACACCCTCCCACTGCAGCGACTCCACCTGGAGAGAAGAGAGAGAGAAAGAGATCAGAAACACACACCCCCATCCCACTGCAGCAACTTCACCTGGAGAGAAGAGAGATCAGAAACACACACCCCCTCCCACTGCAGCGACTCCACCTGGAGAGAAGAGAGAGAGAAAGAGATCAGAAACACACACCCCCATCCCACTGCAGCAACTTCACCTGGAGAGAAGAGAGATCAGAAACACACACACCCTCCCACTGCAGCGACTCCACCTGGAGAGAAGAGAGAGAGAAAGAGATCAGAAACACACACCCCCATCCCACTGCAGACCTGTGACACCGTCCCAGAAGACCTCTCACCTCTCTAGTCTTTGGTGTGTGGGAGGGTGACGTCGAGCAGACCTCTCTCTTCTCTTCCCTTATCCTCTAGTCTATTAAGTCTTTGGGGGGGTGGGGTGACGGTCGTTGAAGTGCCTCCTCTCTCTCCTCTCCACCTGGAGAGAGGGTGACGTCGTTGAAGTGGACCCTCTCTCTCTTCTTTGGTGTGGGGGGAAGGGGGACTTCCTGTCGTTGACACCTGGAGAGAGAAGAGACGGAGAGAGGAGCAAACCTCTCTCTACTAGTCCTTTGTGGGGGCTGTTGGGTGGTCGAGGGTGACGTCTCTCTTCAGAGTGGAGCAGAGAGAGAGAGAGAGAGAGAGAGAGAGAGAGAGAGAGAGAGAGAGAGAGAGAGGAGAGAGAGAGAGAGAGAGAGAGAGAGAGAGAGAGAGAGAAACACACACACACACCCCACTTCGCCTGTCTGTCAAAAACAGCTCAATCGGGGGGGTGAGAAATGAGACAGGCTTTTTACAACATTCCTATTTTGAAATTGAGAAACACTACGTCATGTTCTGTTTTTTTTTTTTTTTTTTTTTTTGGGGGGGTTGTAGCACCTGCCACAAGGACAGCGCTGTTCTGTTCAGAGAACACTAACACTAACCACCCCCGTCAAACAGCAAATCAATAATCCATCAGTGAATCAGGGCTGCGAGCAAACCCTGTGCTCTGCGGAGCTGCTCCGACTGTCCACCCCTGAACACTAATCGCTCTGCCCCTCGCTCTGCCCGGTCCTGCAGGTTGCTTCTGGAGTTACAAAGCTGGGCTTGACTTCCCTGCGTCTGTCAGCACAGTATTTACAGACCTGGAGTATTCATCTCTCTCTCTCTCTCTCTCTCTCTCTCTCTCTCTCTCTCTCTCTCGCTCTCTGTCTCTCTGTCCTCTGTCTCTGTGTCTCTCGTTGCTCATTTCAGATTTTCGGTTGTTCTGATTTACAAGCAAAGTGTTTTGGCCGCCACCTCTCTCTTATAAAAGTGAGCGCGGTGAACTTTTCAAAGCGCCGTCCTGTCGAATGGAGCTCCCTGATGTGGAGCGAGGGTCAGGGTTTCACACTCTCTTCTGTAACTTGATCAGCGTACGGCCGGGCAGTTCAACTGGGTGCAGAGCCAGGTCCCTCCAGCAGGGGGTGCTGCAGCACAAACACTAACAGGGCTGAGGAGTGGATCCAAGTCGCAGGCAGGGTTTGCTCTCGGCTCAGTCTGTCGTTTTATTTTGTTTTTTGTTTTGTTTTTTCGTGTCAGATTTATGATGTCTAAGGTATGTGAATCCTCCACCAAGTTTTATGAAAAAGGGGGGAGAGAAATGAAAACAAAAATGCCCCAGTGGTTTTCGGGGTGCTGCTGGAATGAGAACATAGCACCCCATGTGTTTCAGTATATTATTTGCTCCTGGTTTCCCTCTGTTAAGGGAACCCCTGTTTGTCAATTTCCTGTCTTTGTGATGCCTGGAGGAAGCTGAAGTTTACTGCTCCTTCCAGTAGAGGGCAGCACCCTCCCCACTATGTGTGTGCACAGGCCTGAGCACAGAGGAGAGTTGCTCCTGTCTGCAGCTTCCCCTCAGTCTCATCACGCTGTTGCTGCTTGTGTCACTTTCCTGTGCTTCTCTGTGTGGCTGAGACCCAGGCTGGCTGCTCTTTTCAGGGCTTGGCTGTGTGTTTCTGTGGCAGCCGCTGGTGTCTGGTTGTGTTCACTCAAGTCTGTTCCTGTAAACTTCAGTTTACAAATCTTGTATTAAATAAATAAGAGGAAGAGGCACTTTCAAATCTGAAAACACATGCATACTGGTATATGCATCATCAGAATAGGACCGAGGAAGGAAGGAAGGTATCCCCATCTCTGCTTTATTTGGGTGGGGGGGGTGGAACCTCTGCTCTTCTGCACCGCCACCCCCCACTTACCCAGCACACCTCAACCTCTCTTCCTAATGTATCACATCTAAACAGAAACGCAATCTGCTAAAACCGCATCACTGTTCCCCTGCGTGTCAGGCTGTGTCCTGACTTCCTGGAGCAGGAGAGAAGGGGCTCGAGGCTTGCGAGCTAGCAGCTCGGGGCTGTGTCTATGTGCAGTGCTTTTCAAAACAAAAACGAGTGCAAACATTTGTCATTGAATTCTTAACTGTGTTCCATTTCTTTTCTGAAGTCAGTGTTTCTGGGTGATGTGCGTGCGTACCCGTCTGCCTGTGTGTGTCTCTGCTCCTTCCCTCACTCACTGTATCCTCAATGGTTTGTACTGCTGGCAGTGCCCCAAGCCCACTGCTGGTGGGTCTCTAGTTTACGCCCGTCCCCTTCTCAACGCAGTGCCGTCCCTCAGGAATGCACACTGAGGTATTTAAACAGTGTTTATTATAATCACGGGCTACCGTACACTGCAGTGCCTGTCTGTCTTTCATTGCACCTGAGCACTCCCCCAGCCCCCCGGCACGCTGGGACCCACCTCTCTCCCTGTGTCTGGGAATGAGATCTGCTTCGACCCCCGAGCGCTCCCCCAGTCTCCGGGCACGCTAGGACCCACCTCTCTCCCTGTGTCTAGGAATGAGATCTGCTTCGAGCGCTCCCCCAGCCCCCCCGGCATGCTGGGACCCACCTCTCTCCCTGTGTCTGGGAATGAGATCTGCTTCGACCCCTGAGCGCTCCCCCAGTCCCCGGGCACGCTGGGACCCACCTCTCTCCCTGTGTCTGGGAATGAGATCTGCTTCGACCCCCGAGCGCTCCCCCAGTCCCCGGGCACGCTGGGACCCACCTCTCTCCCTGTGTCTGGGAATGAGATCTGCTCCGAGCGCTCCCCCAGCCCCCCCGGCATGCTGGGACCCACCTCTCTCCCTGTGTCTGGGAATGAGATCTGCTTCGACCCCTGAGCGCTCCCCCAGTCCCCGGGCACGCTGGGACCCACCTCTCTCCCTGTGTCTGGGAATGAGATCTGCTTCGACCCCTGAGCGCTCCCCCAGTCCCCGGGCACGCTGGGACTCACCTCTCTCCCTGTGTCTGGGAATGAGATCTGCTTCGAGCGCTCCCCCAGCCCCCCGGCATGCTGGGACCCACCTCTCTCCCTGTGTCTGGGAATGAGATCTGCTTCGACCCCTGAGCGTTCCCCCAGTCCCCCGGCACGCTGGGACCCACCTCTCTCCCTGTGTCTGGGAATGAGATCTGCTTCGACCCCCGAGCGCTCCCCCAGTCCCCGGGCACGCTGGGACCCACCTCTCTCCCTGTGTCTGGGAATGAGATCTGCTTCGAGCACTCCCCCAGCCCCCCCGGCATGCTGGGACCCACCTCTCTCCCTGTGTCTGGGAATGAGATCTGCTTCGACCCCTGAGCGCTCCCCCAGTCCCCGGGCACGCTGGGACCCACCTCTCTCCCTGTGTCTGGGAATGAGATCTGCTTCGACCCCTGAGCGCTCCCCCAGCCCCCCGGCACGCTGGGACCCACCTCTCTCCCTGTGTCTGGGAATGAGATCTGCTTCGACCCCTGAGCGCTCCCCCAGCCCCCCGGCACGCTGGGACCCACCTCTCTCCCTGTGTCTGGGAATGAGATCTGCTTCGACCCCTGAGCGCTCCCCCAGTCCCCGGGCACGCTGGGACCCACCTCTCTCCCTGTGTCTGGGAATGAGATCTGCTTTGAGCGCTCCCCCAGCCCCCCCGGCATGCTGGGACCCACCTCTCTCCCTGTGTCTGGGAATGAGATCTGCTTTGAGCGCTCCCCCAGCCCCCCGGCACGCTGGGACCCACCTCTCTCCCTGTGTCTGGGAATGAGATCTGCTTTGAGCGCTCCCCCAGCCCCCCGGCACGCTGGGACCCACCTCTCACCCTGTGTCTGGGAATGAGATCTGCTTCGAGCGCTCCCCCAGCCCCCCGGCACACTGGGACCCACCTCTCTCCCTGTGTCTGGGAATGAGATTGTCGCAGGTGAAATCGGAAGCCAGGTTGCCTCAATTCCCATTCCCGTTTAATCAGTTCCTTTAGAAGTGTCTAGGAATTGGAAACCAGGAAGTGACCCTGATCTGAAGAGATTCTTTATCTCAGTTAATACTAAGAGAGTCTATCTTTTGATATTACAGAAACCATTATTCTGTTACTTATTCAAATAATAGTAATAAAAATAATAAATGGTATCTTTTTTACAGATTAACCCTGCATGTAGAAATGTAATCTTTTCAGGAGCGTTCTGGAATGAAATTGTAGTGTAAACCAGTTCAGTACAAAAACATTCAAGAGGGAACGATGAGGAAGGCTCCAGAGCTATGTATTATTATTATTATGTTGTTATAATTTAGTATTAGTGTGAAGTTTAACAGATCTTCTTTTTTTCTGTCGGATAAATTCATTGTTTTTGTTTTTTTTTCAAACTTGAAATAAAATATAAGAAAACTCCCCATTTTGTGCAGTTTTATTGAACTGCGTGTTTGACAGCGTGGACTGTGAAGAGGACAGCCCCATCACTGTGCTGGGGCTTGTCTCTGCCCTGTCTCCTGTATTGATTGTGTGAGAGCCTCTCTGCCCTGTCTCCTGTATTGATTGTGGGGGAGCGTCTCTGCCCTGTGTCCTGTATTGATTGTGGGGGAGCGTCTCTGCCCTGTCTCCTGTATTGATTGTGGGGGAGCGTCTCTGCCCTGTCTCCTGTATTGATTGTGTGAGAGCGTCTCTGCCCTGTCTCCTGTATTGATTGTGTATGAGCCTCTCTGCCCTGTCTCCTGTATTGATTGTGTGAGAGCGTCTCTGCCCTCTCTCCTGTATTGATTATGTGAGAGCCTCTCTGCCCTCTCTCCTGTATTGATTGTGTATGAGCCTCTCTGCCCTGTCTCCTGTATTGATTGTGGGGGAGCCTCTCTGCCCTGTCTCCTGTATTGATTATGTGAGAGCGTCTCAGCCCTCTCTCCTGTATTGATTGTGGGGGAGCCTCTCTGCCCTGTCTCCTGTATTGATTGTGTGAGAGCGTCTCTGCCCTGTCTCCTGTATTGATTTTGTGAGAGCGTCTCTGCCCTGTCTCCTGTATTGATTTTGTGAGAGCGTCTCTGCCCTCTCTCCTGTATTGATTGTGTGAGAGCGTCTCTGCCCTGTCTCCTGTATTGATTGTGTATGAGCCTCTCTGCCCTGTCTCCTGTATTGATTGTGTATGAGCCTCTCTGCCCTGTCTCCTGTTTTGATTGTGGGGGAGCCTCTCTGCCTTGTCTCCTGTATTGATTATGTGAGAGCCTCTCTGCCCTCTCTCCTGTATTGATTGTGTATGAGCCTCTCTGCCCTGTCTCCTGTATTGATTGTGTATGAGCCTCTCTGCCCTGTCTCCTGTATTGATTGTGTGAGAGCGTCTCAGCCCTCTCTCCTGTATTGATTGTGGGGGAGCCTCTCTGCCCTGTCTCCTGTATTGATTGTGTGAGAGCGTCTCTGCCCTGTCTCCTGTATTGATTGTGTGAGAGCGTCTCTGCCCTGTCTCCTGTATTGATTGTGTGAGAGCGTCTCTGCCCTGTCTCCTGTATTGATTGTGGGGGAGCGTCTCTGCCCTGTCTCCTGTATTGATTGTGGGGGAGCGTCTCTGCCCTGTCTCCTGTATTGATTGTGTGAGAGCGTCTCTGCCCTGTCTCCTGTATTGATTGTGGGGGAGCCTCTCTGCCCTGTCTCCTGTATTGATTGTGTGAGAGCGTCTCTGCCCTGTCTCCTGTATTGATTGTGTGAGAGCGTCTCTGCCCTGTCTCCTGTATTGATTGTGGGGGAGTGTCTCTGCCGTGTCTCCTGTATTGATTTTGGGGGAGCCTCTCTGCCCTGTCTCCTGTATTGATTGTGGGGGAGCCTCTCTGCCCTGTCTCCTGTATTGATTGTGTATGAGCCTCTCTGCCCTGTCTCCTGTATTGATTGTGTGAGAGCGTCTCTGCCCTGTCTCCTGTATTGATTGTGTATGAGCCTCTCTGCCCTGTCTCCTGTATTGATTATGTGAGAGCGTCTCTGCCCTCTCTCCTGTATTGATTGTGTGAGAGCGTCTCTGCCCTGTCTCCTGTATTGATTGTGGGGGAGTCTCTCTGCCCTGTCTCCTGTATTGATTGTGGGGGAGCCTCTCTGCCCTGTCTCCTGTATTGATTGTGTGAGAGCGTCTCTGCCCTGTCTCCTGTATTGATTGTGTGAGAGCGTCTCTGCCCTGTCTCCTGTATTGATTGTGGGGGAGTCTCTCTGCCCTGTCTCCTGTATTGATTGTGGGGGAGCCTCTCTGCCCTGTCTCCTGTATTGATTGTGTGAGAGCGTCTCTGCCCTGTCTCCTGTATTGATTGTGGGGGAGTGTCTCTGCCCTGTCTCCTGTATTGATTGTGGGGGAGCGTCTCTGCCCTGTCTCCTGTATTGATTGTGTATGAGCCTCTCTGACTGGACGGCTGTTTACTGGGATTGATGTCCTCTTTCCATTCCACAGCCCTGCTGTTACAAACCTCTCATTTCCAGTGTAAATATAGGTGACAGACAGACAGCTAGCTCACTAGCTCAGTGTTAAAGTGGGATTACTCCTCGTCAGTTCCCACGGAAACACTCGACGCAGGAGCTGGATTTCACATTCAATATTTTAATTCATGTTTCAGACTCTTTTCTTTCCCCCTGGTTGAGTGGCTTGCCATGGCTGAGTGGAGGAGGTTCAGAGGCAGGGCAGAGCTCTCGCACAGAGTGGGGGTTCGGGGGTCCTGTCCATTCCTCGGGTCAGTCTGCTGCCTTCTCTAGCCCTGGCCAGTCAACAGCTGGTTGTACACGTACTCCAGGATCTGGCTGTAGGCCTGGTCCTTCGGGGCGTGGCCATTCAGAGAGCCCTGCACGGGGACGGGACAGGGGACAGGGGATATGGGACAGGATCAGCACAGTGCAGACTGCAGCAGTGAAGCAATAGTCCAATGGAGCTTTTCAAACGACCGGGTTGAATTTAGCTGGTCCGGTGAGCTACAGACACAGCAGGGCTCTGCACCCTTTGCACAGGAAGCTCATAATGACAGCTCAAGCTGCTGCTGCTCAATGGGAGACTTCAGTTATTTCCCTGAGCTGGGCTGACTGAGCTAAATCGCCGCACAGAGGGTTTGTCTGTTTTAATAACTGTAGTAAATGAAACAGCCTGAGCTGGGAGGAGCACCTTGAGCTTGTCCAGGATCATGATCTCCTGATTCCACAGCTCTGTGAAACGCACGAGGTCAGGGGCCGACTTGTAGAACTCCACCAGCAGCATCTGAGCACCAATCGGAGAGAGGGAGAGTCAAGGGGGAGCCAATCAGAGACGAGGAGAGACAGCCTTGCTCACATCAATTGTACAACATGGGACTTTTTTATTACACATGAGAAAACACACCTCACTGGTGTAATTCCATTTATTTGTGGACTTTTAATGCAGATGTATGTGTGAGTGTATCTGGGTGTAGCTGCAACTGTGTCTGGGTGTATCTCTGTGAGTGTGTGAGGGTCTCTGTGTGTCTGGGTGTATCTGCATGTCAGTGTGTGTGAAGGTTTACCATCTCGTGCAGCACATCGCTGGTCAGGAAGGCATCCTGCACGGAGCTCACCTCCACCTCCACCGGGATCCCATAGTCGTTGGGGCGATGTTGAGAGAGGGAGACACAGGGGAGGGGTTAGGGTTAGTGTAATTGAGAGAGGGAGGCACAGGGGAGGGATTGGGGTTAGAGTGCACTGACCTCCGGGGGCGGCACCACACAGAAGGGGGTGATCTTGGACTGCAGGCCCTGGTTCCCCCGCGAGCAGGATCCTGTGGAGAGACAGGAAGAATGAGTGACAGGAGAGAGCGCTGTGTGTTTGTGTGTCTCTGTCTCTCACCGCACAGTAGCCCCAGGCAGGGCTGGAAGCCGTTGATGGAGCCCTGCAGTTTCAGCTGGTAGTCCATCTGGGAGTCTGGCAGCATTGAGGCACAGTGTACTGGACAGGACTGCTTCAACAGGGCAAGGAGCTGCAATCTACTGCCAGAAATGGAGCTACCTTACAGGCACACTCTCCCCCTCCCCCCTCTCCCTCTCTCTCCACCTCTCTCCCTCCCCCTCCCACCTGCCCGAGTCTCTGCTCCCCAGTGTATGGTACCTCACTGGCACACATTCCTTCCTCTCTCTGCTCTTCTCCGGGGGGTTGCTCTCTGCAACACAGACAGGTGACACGTCAGAGACTGGCTCGAGGGGGGGCCTGATCTGGCAGCAGTCTCGCCTCTTGCTCCCAGTCTTGATGCTCCCCTCTTCCTCCTCCTCCTCCTCTCCCTCGCTCACCAGACCCTGAAGGGCAAGGCAGAGGGGCTGGGTTAGACACAAACAGACACACCAAACCTCCCTTCTATCCCCCTCTCCTCTCCCCCTGCCCTCTCCCATCTCCCCACTCTCCTCTCCCCCTCTCCTCTCCCCCCTCCCTCTCTCCTCTCTCTCCTCCCCTCTCCTCTCCCCCTCTCCTCTCCCATCTCCTCCCTCTCTCCTTTCCTCCCATCCTTTCCCCCCTCCTCTCCCCTCTCTTCCCCTAACCGTCTCAGCTGCAGGCTGGTACTTGTGCAGCCAGCTGGTCTTGTACTGCACCAGCTTCTGCCCGCGGTACGTGACGGAGGCCCAGCCACAGTCAAACTTCTTGGCCGGGTTGATGAGCTTCTTGCAGTGCGTAGCCCAGGCGCTCGGGGAGTTGAAGAGCTGGCCCGTCAACCTCTTACCCGGGGAGGGGGGGGGGGCTGTAGTTACAAGGTGTTGAAATAATTTGCATCAGCAGAGAACAATAGTGTAGTGGGGAGGACAGTGCCAGGTAGTGATGGAGAGGGTAGTCAGTATTGGGGTACAGTCAATGTTGGGGGTGCAGTCAGTTTTAGGGGTACAGTTGAGTGGAGGCGCGTCGGCCCTGCACAGACCCGAAGAGCAGAATGCGTTGCGCAGTGGAAAACACTTAGCCAGGCGCGCAGAGAGAAAACAAGCTTTCACAGTGTTTACTTTCTCTTTGTCAAACACACGAAACTTGAAGGTTAAACCGCCGGCGGGTTGTTACGGGTATAGCTCTCTCAGCACACAGGCACACGCCTCCTACTTTATATTGTATCTCTGTTTCTCTGTATTGAGGACCCTTTCAGTTCTATCACAGGCATGACGTGGCAAAGCATTGCATTGCAATGCTAAGGGTGCTAAAACCAGAGTAAACGCAGTGTGAAAGCATTGCAATTCAGGGTGCGGTGAAACGTTACTCCGGTAAAGCGATTGGAAGGTACAAGCAGGTCGAGCACGGCTTGCTGCAGCTCTGCGTGTTCCCAGCGGGCAGGGGGGACTCAATGCATTCTCATGACCCTGCAGTGAGATTGAGTCGTGCTGCACTCTCGCTGGGTTTGGTGTATTCACACAGCGCTCGGGGTTCACTGTTTGCAGATCAAGCGCAATGAAGATGATATTTATTGTGTTGGTCACGTTGTGGTTCTAAAGTGCTCATGGTCTGGGGGTTCTACTGGTTTACAGTGTTATAAAGCACGACCACATCTAGAATACGATAAACCAAACTAGAGAAGGCGAAATCTCATATTTAACTCAACAATATTCTTATGTAACTTCACCAGTGGGCTCTTACAATCAGAGGTGCGCAGCGCACGTGTGACGCCAGAACCTGTAGCTGACGTACAAGCCTGACCGGCGTGATCTGTCTGCTATTGAGATTGGGGTTGCTGTGTCCCTTTCTGGTAGCGATCCACACACAGAGACAACCTGTAATATACCGCAGTGACCTGGTGGAAAGTCTCCTGGCTGGCAGTCAGAATTAACGCTGATACTGTGGAGTCTTATCAAAGGTGGCGCGGCGCCAGGGGGGTGGCCTGTTCGGTAAACTTCCTCACCATTACGTTTCAAAGTCCGGTCCACGGGACTTTCCCCGGGGTGTGTACTGCACTGTTCAGTTGTTTTGTATCCACGAGTCGCTGAACTGCCTTGCCGCTATAACCTTGGGGACTCAATGTCTCCTTGAATCTCTGCGTTGTGTAACGCACACACACACACAGGGACATATACACAGACTCTCTCTCTCTCTCTCTCTCTCTCTCTCTCTCTCTCTCTCTCTCTCTCTCTCTCTCTCTCTCTCTATATATATATATATATAGCTATATCTCTATCTCTAAAGGCTCATCCGCATTGTCACGCTGAAGTTTTCGGCCCCGGTAACAATAGCTGCCATAGTTCTGGGTCATTCGATATTCCGCAACACGCCGCCTGTCACTGCTGGGAACTGGGAGATTCACAAAATACCTGTGCAGGTACGCAGACAGGTTTCAGCCCCGGGGCACCAATCAGCAGCAAGAGGCGGGGCCCCTGGGCGTGGCCTTCCCGCACCGCCAACCCCCAGTGCCTGTGCGCACCGTCTCCAGACTCTGAGAGGAGGTGACAGGGCTGCTGGACAGACGACACACCGAGACAGACTCTGCATAGGCTAACACCCCGCCGGCAAAGCAGGGAACCCACACCGGTACTAAACACAAAGCAGCGGGAGAGACCGGGCTGCTGATGAGACACATCGCCCTGGTCCGAGGGGAGAGAGACGGACTCTGCTGGACCGGACTGTCCCTGTGTTGCTGTCTCGGTACCCGGAGTCATGCAAAAACAGCGGCCCGGCCGGGGGAAATCCGCGCTGCCACCCAGCTATTACGAGGGGTTTATTGAGAAGAAAGGGCCCAAGGAAAAGGTATGATCTCCTGATTTTTATTCACTATTCTGTATTCTTCAGATGCCGTGTTATCATGTTTTCTTCCCCTTTGTGCACAATATCGTCAGCAAAGTCACCACGTTTGGTCTTGTTTTTAATAAAATAGTTGTATGTATAGTTCTGTTTTAATCTCCGTTTAGCTCTAAATTGCTTCGCTATTATTATTATTATTATTATTATTATTATTATTATTATTATTATTATTATTATTATTATTATTTTCCACTGTTTTCCTGTGGATGTCGGTGCGTTCCAGTGACAGCTGGTTTCGCGCAGTGCGAGTCTAGTTTAATATCGTTATTCTAACAGGGACGCTGTGAGGCGGTCCGGCAGCGGTGCTCCGGTCAGACCCGGTTACAATACCGTGTGCAGCTCTGGACAGTACATTACACTGGCCAGTGTTCAGAGACGGGGCTGCAAAACAACACCACAGTGTGTGAGATAGATAGATAGATAGATATCTCTCCAGAGCTCAGCAGACTATTTATTGAAGCGGTCGTTGTGGTTTTACGTGAGCTGGGAACTCGGATACAGATCATACAGAGAGGAAAAAAGGGAAGGCGAACGTGAAACAAAAATATTATTATTATTATTATTATTATTATTATTATTATTATTATTATTATTATTATTATTAAACATTGGCTGAAAATGAACTGAGATTCCCTGCAACACCCCTGAGTCCCATCCACCTCCGAGAACAAGGCTGGTTCTTCTATTCCTACTCTTTGTTCCAGCCCTCCTTTCAATTGTTTAATTGAACCAATCAAACCTCCTTTCAGACCCTGAAGTAGTTCATTGTGTTACCTGTTAAACCTGGAGTGGAGTAGCCCTCCTGGACCGTGATTGCACACCCCTGACCTAGAGCAGTGTCTGCTTGACTTTGTGTCTCTGTTTGTCTGGGTATCGAATACACATCTGTAGATCCTCTGTGTGTCTGTGTGATATCTAAATATGTCTTGTATATCTATACTTACTAGTCATGTGTGTGTGTGTGTCAGTGTGTGTGTGCGTGTGTGTGTGTGTGTGTGTGTGTGTGTGTGTGCGTGTCAGTATGTGTGTGTGCGTGTGTCAGTGTGTGTGTGTGTGTGTGTGTCAGTGTGTGCATGTCAGTGTGTGTGTGTCAGTGTGTGCGTGTGTGCGTGTCAGTATGTGTGTGCGTGCGTCTCTCAGGTAGATACCCAGTTCTATATTCTGCAGGGCTGACCGTCACACTGTAGCTCAGGAATCTTGTTCAGTGTGAACAGTGACGTGAATGAAAGCAGCGCAAAAAATGTTTTGCAGGGTTTCAAATAACAAGGAAGTGTGACCCAAACCACTCCAACAAGTTTATCTGTTATTATTATTATTATCAGTGTGATTGTTATCCTGAACCGAGATTAGCACTCCCATTCCAGAACAGAAACTCAGCTGTGTCATTGCTGCTGCCCTTTCTGAGGGGAAGGGAAGGGGCAATGCTGAGCTGTAGACTGTATTGTAGACTGTATTGTAGACTGTATTGTAGGCTGTGCTGTAGACTGTATTGTAGGCTGTATTGTAGACTGTATTGTAGGCTGTGCTGTAGACTGTATTGTAGGCTGTATTGTAGACTGTGCTGTAGACTGTATTGTTGACTGTGCTGTAGACTGTATTGTAGACTGTGCTGTAGACTGTATTGTAGACTGTATTGTAGACTGTATTGTAGACTGTGCTGTAGACTGTATTGTAGACTGTATTGTAGACTGTGCTGTAGACTGTATTGTAGACTGTATTGTAGACTGTGCTGTAGACTGTATTGTAGACTGTATTGTAGACTGTGCTGTAGACTGTGCTGTAGACTGTATTGTAGACTGTATTGTAGACTGTGCTGTAGACTGTATTGTAGACTGTATTGTAGACTGTGCTGTAGACTGTATTGTAGGCTGTATTGTAGACTGTATTGTAGACTGTATTGTAGACTGTATTGTAGACTGTGCTGTAGACTGTATTGTAGACTGTATTGTAGACTGTGCTGTAGACTGTATTGTAGACTGTATTGTAGACTGTGCTGTAGACTGTATTGTAGGCTGTGCTGTAGACTGTGCTGTAGACTGTATTGTAGGCTGTGCTGTAGACTGTGCTGTAGACTGTATTGTAGGCTGTATTGTAGACTGTGCTGTAGACTGTATTGTAGGCTGTATTGTAGACTGTGCTGTAGACTGTATTGTAGACTGTGCTGTAGACTGTATTGTAGACTGTATTGTAGACTGTGCTGTAGACTGTGCTGTAGACTGTATTGTAGGCTGTGCTGTAGACTGTGCTGTAGACTGTATTGTAGACTGTATTGTAGACTGTGCTGTAGACTGTATTGTAGACTGTATTGTAGACTGTATTGTAGACTGTATTGTAGACTGTGCTGTAGACTGTATTGTAGACTGTATTGTAGACTGTGCTGTAGACTGTATTGTAGACTGTGCTGTAGACTGTATTGTAGACTGTATTGTAGACTGTATTGTAGGCTGTAGACTGTAGACTGTGTTGTAGACTGTATTGTAGACTGTATTGTAGGCTGTAGCTGTAGACTGTGCTGTAGACTGTATTGTAGACTGTATTGTAGACTGTGCTGTAGACTGTATTGTAGGCTGTATTGTAGACTGTATTGTAGACTGTGCTGTAGACTGTATTGTAGACTGTGCTGTAGACTGTATTGTAGACTGTATTGTAGACTGTGCTGTAGACTGTATTGTAGACTGTGCTGTAGACTGTATTGTAGACTGTATTGTTGACTGTATTGTAGACTGTATTGTAGGCTATGCTGTAGACTGTGTTGTAGACTGTATTGTAGACTGTATTGTAGACTGTGCTGTAGACTGTATTGTAGACTGTATTGTAGACTGTGCTGTAGACTGTGTTGTAGACTGTATTGTAGACTGTATTGTAGACTGTATTGTAGGCTGTGTTGTAGACTGTATTGTAGACTGTATTGTAGGCTGTGCTGTAGACTGTGCTGTAGACTGTATTGTAGACTGTATTGTAGACTGTGTTGTAGACTGTAGACTGTGCTGTAGACTGTATTGTAGACTGTATTGTAGACTGTATTGTAGACTGTGCTGTAGACTGTGCTGTAGACTGTATTGTAGGCTGTGCTGTAGACTGTGCTGTAGACTGTATTGTAGACTGTATTGTAGACTGTGCTGTAGACTGTGCTGTAGACTGTATTGTAGACTGTATTGTAGGCTGTGCTGTTGACTGTATTGTAGGCTGTGCTGTAGACTGTGCTGTAGACTGTATTGTAGGCTGTGCTGTAGACTGTGCTGTAGACTGTATTGTAGACTGTATTGTAGACTGTATTGTAGACTGTGCCGGCCCTCAGATCCCCAGCAGTGAATATTTCCTACTGTTTTGTAGGAAGTGTATCCACATTACAGGATTGATTAGCATGATGTCCCTCATATTCCTAGTGTCTCTCTGTCTCCCTGTGTCTCTGCGTCTCGTTCTCTGTGTGCGTCACTTCACTGTTTGAAACCTGATGATCAGGAAGTGAAGTTTGATGCCTGTTAGCTGGATTGGAGTGGCAGGCATGGTGTTTGTGAGACTCTGGTTCAGCACACTGCACGCAGCCTCTGCACACCTGTGTGATGTCAGACTACATTTCTGCTCTCTCTCTCTCTCTCTCTGCAGGAGCACAAGCGATACTGGACGAGTCTAATCGGAGATACTCTGTTCTTCTTCAATAGCTCCCGGGACACCAGCGTGAGTCCACGCCCAGGCAGTCCACTGTTCACATTTCATACAGATAATATTACAGTGCTGTATTCATGCATTCATTGCGTCTGTGTCTCTCTGTGTCTCTGTCTCTCTGTGTGTCTGTGTCTTTCTGTGTGTCTGTGTGCAGTATGTGGAGAAACTCTGTCTGTCTGGCTTCCTGTCGCTGACTGATGACAACAGCCGAGACAAGAACCTGGAGGCGGGGCGACTGACACTGAAGATGCGCGACGGAGAGTTCCGACTGACGGTGAGTCGACGCCCACATGAGAGTGCATTGTACCATTCATCTTCCAGGCTAGTGATTGTAACTCTGCCTGTCTGTCTGTGTGTCTGTGTGTCTGTCTGTCTGTGTGTCCCTCAGGTTCCCAGTCTGGAGGCCAGGGAGCTGTGGAAGGGATTCATCTACACTGTCGTTGACGTGAGTCTCACTGACACTCATTCTCGCTCTCTCACACTCTCACTCTCGCTCTCTCACCCTCTCACTCTCTCACTCTCTCACACTCTCACTCTCACCCACTCTCGCTCTCTCACACTCTCACTCTCATTCACTCTCGCGCTCTCACACTCTCGCTCTCTCACACTCTCACTCTCATTCACTCTCGCGCTCTCACACTATCACTCTCTCAATCACTCTCCCTCTCTCACACTCTCTCACTCTCACACTCTCTCACTCTTGCTCTCTCGTTCACTCTCACTCTCTTAACTCTCACTCTCTCTAACGGTCTCACTCTTGCTCTCTCACTCTCCCACTCTCACTTTCTCATTCACTGTCCCCTGCTCCCTCTCTCACTTTCTCATTCACTGTCCCCTGCTCCCTCTCTCACTCACTCAATCCCTCTCTCCTTCTCCCTCACTCAATACCTCTCTCTCCCCTGCTCCCCCTCTCCCCTCCTCTACCCCTCACTCCCCCTCTTCCTCTCTCCTCTCCTCCCCAGCTCGCTGTGCCCCACTCCCTCACTCTGCTGCCTGGTCAGATTCACCAGTTGCAGGAGGTCCTGTCAGAAGAGAAGAACCGGCGCAGGAAGCAGGAGGAGAGAGCGGCTCCCCCCGCAGACAGCCCAGCGAACTGCACTGAGCAGGAGGCAGAACTACCCAGGTAGGTGCAGCAGCATTCACTGACCAGGCAGCAAAGAATATGCAATTACACACACCCACCAGCAGGTAGCGCCACACAACTGCACAAGCCCCCTTTGTTTTCAGCAATTTTTTGTGCAACAAAGCGCATCGCATCAGATTTCTCAAATTTAATGACAGCCCCCCTCCTCTCACTCACCCTGCTCCTGTGCCTCTCAGCCTCCCTCCTCTCACTCACCCTGCTCCTGTGCCTCTCAGCCTCCTCTCACTCACCCTGCTCCTGTGCCTCTCAGCCTCCCTCCTCTCATTCACCCTGCTCCTATGCCTCTCAGCCTCCCTCCTCTCACTCACCCTGCTCCTGTGCCTCTCAGCCTCCTCTCACTCACCCTGCTCCTGTGCCTCTCAGCCTCCCTCCTCTCACTCACCCTGCTCCTGTGGTCCTCTCAGCCTCCTCTCACTCACTCTGCTCCTGTGCCTCTCAGCCTCCCTCCTCTCACTCACCCTGCTCCTGTGCCTCTCAGCCTCCCTCCTCTCACCCTGCTCCTGTGTCTCTCAGCCTCCTCTCACTCACCCTGCTCCTGTGCCTCTCAGCCTCCTCTCACTCACCCTGCTCCTGTGCCTCTCAGCCTCCTCTCACTCACCCTGCTCCTGTGCCTCTCAGCCTCCTCTCACTCACTCTGTTCCTGTGCCTCTCAGCCTCCCTCCTCTCACCCTGCTCCTGTGTCTCTCAGCCTCCTCTCACTCACTCTGCTCCTGTGCCTCTCAGCCTCCCTCCTCTCACTCACCCTGCTCCTGTGCCTCTCAGCCTCCTCTCACTCACCCTGCTCCTGTGCCTCTCAGCCTCCTCTCACTCACCCTGCTCCTGTGCCTCTCAGCCTCCCTCCTCTCACTCACCCTGCTCCTGTGCCTCTCAGCCTCCTCTCACTCACCCTGCTCCTGTGCCTCTCAGCCTCCTCTCACTCACCCTGCTCCTGTGCCTCTCAGCCTCCTCTCACTCACCCTGCTCCTGTGCCTCTCAGCCTCCACTCACTCACCCTGCTCCTGTGCCTCTCTCCCTGCAGATGCTTCAACAAAGTGTCCCGAACCGAGGCAGAGTCTCTCCTGGAGAAATACCCGGACTGCGGGAACCTGTTGCTGCGCCCGGGCAGAGACGGGCAGAGCTATGCTGTGAGCACCAGACAGGAGCTCAATGGGTAAGGGGAGAGGGGGGGAGAGGGAATAGGTTTTGGGGGGGTGATTGAGAGCAGAGTGTAAGCTGTTCCTGTGTTGCAGGTCTTCAGTGATGAAGCATTACCGAGTGGGGAGGCAGGGCCCAGGCTACCTAATCGAGGTGGAGAATCCTGTGAGTCACAGAGCGCCCCTCGCACACTGTCACACTGTCACACTCTCACTCTCACAATCTCACTCTCGCACTCTCACACTGTCACAATCTCTGTCACACTGTCACACTCACTCTCACTGTCACACTCTCACACTGTCACAACTGTCACAATCTCACTCTCACTGTCACACTCTCACACTCACACTGTCACACTCTGATGATGCTGTCACACTGTCACACTCTCACTCTCACAATCTCACTGTCACACTCACACTGTCACACTCTGATGCTGTCACACTATGATGCTGTCACACTGTCACACTCTCACACTGTCACACTCTCACTCTCACACTGTCACAATCTCACTCTCACTGTCACACTCTCACTCACACTGTCACACTCTGATGCTGTCACACTCTGATGCTGTCACACTGTCACACTCTTGCACTCTCACACTGTCACTCTCTCACTCTCAGTGTCACACACACTCCTGCACTCGCAGTGTCACCCTGTCACACCCTGCCTCATGAACCCCTTCCCTGCCCCTCAGATCTCGTGCTCCTCTCTCAGTGACGTGGTGAGCTGCTTCATAGAGAAGACGGACCGCACCCTGGTGCCCTTCATCCTGCAGGAGGACTACGAGCACAGCATCAGTGAGTCCCGAGACACTGTCCTCTCATCACGTCACTCCCATAGTGCTTAGGAAGGCGGGTCCGATGGTCGGTCTGTCTGTCTGTGCATTGCAGACCTGCTTGCTTGTCCTACAGCAGGAGGGTAGCAGGCTGTTCCACTCTCTGAACTCCCGCCCTGCTCTCTGCTCACTGTGTTTTCCCGTCTCTTCAGGTTTTGTTCAATCGGACAGAGACAGTGGGGAGGACACTGTGCAGCGCGCCCGAGCATTCTCGAGCCCCAAACCGCCCCTTCTGCCCAAAAAACCAGGTAACCCTGCACCCTGATACCCCCCCTCGTCTCTCCGCTGCCCTCTGCAGCCCCAGTCCTCGATCTCGACCCCCAAACCTCCCCTCCCGCCCAGAAAAACCAGGTAACCCTGCACCCCGATACCCCCCCCTTGTCTCTCCGCTGCCCTCTGCAGCCCCAGTCCTCCAGCACAGGCAGTAGAACACGTTTCCCTGGTTTGGACTGAGGCATGTTTTTCCACTGTGCTTTTAGCATGTGTCCCCGGCAGCACAGTGTGCTTTTTATAGAGCTGAGTCAGTGTCCGTGTGTGTGTCTGACAGTGACAGTGTAATGACTTTGTGTGTGTGTGTGTGTGTCTGACAGTGACAGTGTAATGACTCTGTCAGTGTGTGTGTCTGACAGTGACAGTGTAATGACTCTGTGACAGTGACAGTGTAATGACTGTGTGTGTGTGTGTGTGTGACAGTGACAGTGTGTGTGTGTGTGTGTGACAGTGACAGTGTAATGACTCTGTCAGTGTGTGTGTCTGACAGTGACAGTGTAATGACTGTGTGTGTGTGACAGTGACAGTGTAATGACTCTGACAGTAACAGTGTGATGAGTGTGTGTGTGTGTGTGACAGTGACAGTGTGTGTGTCTGACAGTTACAGTGTAATGACTGTGTGTGTGTGTGACAGTGACAGTGTAATGACTCTGACAGTGACAGTGTAATGACTGTGTGTGTGTGTAACAGCGACACTGTGTGTGTCTGACACATACTGACTGTGACGTGTGTGACGTGACAATGTGTGTGTGTGTGTGTGTGTGTGTGACAGTGACAGTGTAATGACTCTGTGTGTGTGTGTGACAGTGACAGTGTAATGACTCTGTGTGTGTGTGTGTGACAGTGACAGTGTAATGACTGTGTGTGTGTGTGACAGTGACAGTGTAATGACTCTGACAGTGACAGTGTGATGAGTGTGTGTGTGTGTGTGTGTGTGACAGTGACAGTGTGTATACTGTGTGGGACAGTGACAGTGTGAGTGACTCTTACTGACACACACACACACACTGTCACTGTCACATTACCTGTTCTGACTGTCACTGTACATGACCCACCACACTGTGACAGGTGACAGTGTACTGTGACTGTCACATTACTGACGACTGACATCTGTCACTGACACACAGGTTGACTATGTGTTGTGACACACACACCTGTCACTGTCACATTACTGACAGTGACACACAGTGTCACTGTCACTGGGGTTGACAGTGTACAGTGTGTGTGTGTGACAGTGACAGTGTGATGAGTGTAATGTGTGTGTGTGTGACAGTGACAGTGTAATGACTGTGTGTGTGTGACAGTGACAGTGATGAGTGTAATGTGTGTGTGTGTGTGTGTGACAGTGACAGTGTAATGACTCTGACAGTGACAGTGTAATGACTGTGTGTGTGTGACAGTGACAGTGACAGTGTAATGACTCTGACAGTGACAGTGTAATGTGTGTGTGTGTGTGACAGTGACAGTGTAATGACTCTGACAGTGACAGTGTGATGGTGTGTGTGTGTGTGTGTGACAGTGACAGTGTAATGCTGACACACAGGCATGACAGTGACAGTCACATTACTACACAGTGTGGTGTCAGTTGACAGTGTAATGACGTCTGTGACACTGTTATGAGCCTGTCACATTACTGCCCACACACACGTGTAATGACTGCTGTCAGTTGTTGTGCAGTGACTGACACTGTCACATACTGCGACCTTGACAGTAATGACTGAAGTGACTGGTCACAGTGCACTCTGACAGGTGAACACACAATTGACAGTGTACTGTCACATTACTGACAGTGACACACCTGTCACTCTGACAGTGTTACTGACAGTACACACAGTGACATGTACTTGGGTGTACTGTGACACTGTAATGACTGTCACTGTGACTGTCGGTGTGAACTGTTCTGACACAGTGGTGACACATGTAATGACAGAACTGTCTGTCACTGTGAACAGTGTCACGTTGAAACACTCTGTGACCTGAGTGTGACGCAGTGTGATTTTGTGACATGTGACGAGACAGTGTCAATTACTCTGACACAGGTGTGTGTGACAGTGACAGTGTAATGACTCTGACAGTGACAGTGTGATGAGAGTGTGTGTGTGTGACAGTGACAGTGTAATGACTCTCAGTGGTTACACTGTCACATGCCATTACTGAGACACTGTCACACTACTCACTCCCACACACACGTGACAGTGTACTGACTGTCCTGACAGTCTGTCAGTGTGTGTTTTCTCCCCTGTCTGTCACACTCCTTCCTGTGTCTCCACACACAGGCGTCTATGACACTGTCAGTGCTGTGTGTCTGTGTGTGTTCCCCACTCTCCTGTCACTGTCACTTACTGTACGTCACACAGCCCTCTGTCACTGGACTCTACACTGAGCCTGACTCTGTGTGTGTGTGTGTGACAGTGACAGTGTAATGACTGTGACAGTGACAGTGTAGTGACTGTGTGTGTGTGTGACAGTGACAGTGTAATGACTCTGTGACAGTGACAGTGTGATGAGTGTGTGTGTGTGTGTGACAGTGTAATGACTCTGTCAGTGTGTGTGAGTGACAGTGTAATGACTGACAGTGACAGTGTAATGACTCTGTGACAGTGACAGTGTAATGACTGTGTGTGTGTGTGACAGTGACAGTGTAATGACTCTGTCAGTGTGTGTGTCTCTCCTCTCCAGGTCTCCCCTCTCCTCGGGCTTCACTTCCCATCCTGTACACCGAGCCAGAACCGGAGCCGGAAGCAGAACTGGAGCCGGAACCAGAGGAAAACATTTACCTGAACGACTACTGTAAGACCAACAAGCTCTGTGTCTGTCTGTGTGTCTGTCTGTCTCTTTTTACCTCTCAGTGCCTGTGTGTCTGTCTGTGTGTCTGTCTGAAGGCGTCCTGTCGAGTCTTGTGTGTCTGTTTCTACAGTCTCTGTGTGCCTGTGTGTCTGTATCTTCACGCCACATACCTCTCATACAGACACCTTGTGTCTGTGTTTTCTGTCCCCTCTGGCGTTTACCCCCTCTCAGTGCCTGATGTGTCTGTCTGTGTGTCTGTCTATGTGTCTGTCTGTCTGTATGTCTGTGTGTCTGTCTCTTTTTACCTCTCAGTGCCTGTGTGTCTGTCTGTCTCTTTTTACCTCTCAGTGCCTGTGTGTCTGTCTCTTTTTACCTGTCAGTGCCTGTGTGTCTGTCTCTTTTTACCTGTCAGTGCCTGTGTGTCTGTGTGTCTGTCTGTATTTACCTCTCAGTGTCTGTGTGTCTGTCTGTATTTACCTCTCAGTGCCTGTGTGTCTGTGTGTCTCTGTATTTACCTCAGTGTCTGTGTGTCTGTGTGTCTGTCTGCTAACCTGTGTCTGCAAATCTGTCTGTCTGCAGGTAATGCTCAGAGTGCGGAGGACACTGTGAAGAGAGGTCAGGCTAACCACTCCCCCCGACCCCCCCTGCTGCCGCCCAAACCAGGTAACCTAAGTAGGGGTTGGGGTTGGGTTGAGTTTGGGGTAGGGGTTGGGGTTGAGTTTAGGGTAGGGGTAGGGGTTGGGGTTGGGGTTGGGGTTGGGTTAGGGGTTGGGGTTGGGGTTAGGGTTGGGGGTAGGGGTAGGGGTTGGGGTTGAGGTTGGGGTTGGGGTTGAGTTTAGGGTAGGGGTAGGGGTTGGGTTTGAGTTTGGGGTAGGGGTTGGGGTTGAGTTTAGGGTAGGGGTAGGGGTTGGGTTAAGTTTGGGGTAGGGGTTGAGTTTAGGGTAGGGGCAGGGGTTGGGTTGAGGTTGAGGTTGGAGTTGGGGTTGAGTTTAGGGTAGGGTTAGGGGTTGGAGTTGGGGTTGAGGTTGGAGTTGGGGTTGAGTTTAAGGTAGGGTTAGGGGTTGGAGTTGGGGTTGAGGTTGAGGTTGGAGTTGGGGTTGAGTTTAGGGTAGCGTTAGGGGTTGGAGTTGGGGTTGAGTTTAGGGTAGGGTTAGGGGTTGGAGTTGGGGTTGAGGTTGAAGTTGGGGTAGAGGTTGGGGTTGAGTTTAGGGTATGGGTTGGAGTTGAGGTTGGGGTTCTCTCTCAGAATGGACGGTCTTCTTCATGTTTATTTAATTGGGTTACTCTCCTGTCTGCTTCACTTACAGCTCCCACGAAGATGAACCCATTCAATACTAAGAGTGAGTTTCACTTTATTATTTCATGCATTGTTATTTCACACTATATTCAAACTGGATGATTAATGATGTCATGCCCCCCACAGCTCCCGTGAAGCCCCCCGTGTGTCTCAAACCCAAACCCAACCAGCGCCCCCCCTCCGAATCCATGGCAACCATGAAGCCCCTGTTATCACAGCCCAGCGAGATGCTGCTGCACAGTGAGTGACATCATCACACTGCAGGAGGCTGAAGATGCCTGCTGTCTAACTCCAATCCTCTCTCTATTGCCGTGTCTCTGTGCCTGCTCTGTGTCTGTGCATGCTCTCTGTCTCTGTGCATGCTCTCTCTGTGTCTGTGCATTCTGTGTCTCTGTGCATGCTCTCTCTGTGTGTCTGTGCATTCTCTCTGTGTCTCTGTGCATGCTCTCTCTGTGTCTGTGCATTCTGTGTCTCTGTGCATGCTCTCTCTGTGCATGCTCTCTGTGTCTCTCTCTCATGCTCTCTGTGTCTCTCTCTCAGCCCGTCTCTCTCTCTCAGGTGTCACAGAGGAGCTGCGTGAGAAGCTGCTGCAGAGGCGAGTGAATCTCAGCTGAGAGACGGGGGCCGACGGGGCCCGGGACACAGCAATAAAGTTAAATAGAACATTTTCAATGATGCTGCCACTGAACAATACTCCACAAAATGACAAAGCAGCCCACCCTGAAACAAGGACAAGGACAGTGAATGGGTTACCGTCTGTTCTCAAACAAGGACAAGGGCAGTGAATGGGTTAAAGCTCTGGTGCACAACTCAGGCCATGGAGGACCAGGGTCCCTCCTGGTTTTTGTACTAACCTTACCCTAAATTAGTTAATTGGACCAATTAAGCTTCTAATAAGAGCCAATAAAGTAGTTTAGGGTGCAGCTGGAATAAAAGCCTGCAGAGACCCCGGCCCCCCAGGACTGAGCTGTGCCCCACTGGGTTAAAGCATCTCGTTTCTGCTGCACAGTAGAGCGCCACGCAGGCTTGATAACGTGTTGCTGTAGCGCTGAGAGCGACATGCATCAGCAGGAGCAAACCGAGCACTTCGATGAGAGGATCCACCCTGCCCTACCGTCTCAACCCGCTTTCATGCCCCGCGGTGCCACAATAAGAACGCTGTGCTATTTGTGGGGTGCGTAATCCCCTTTGATTCAGGAACTTTTAAAGGATTCATGTGTTAAAAAAACAATGTTGTAAAAAGTGTGTAGATATTTTAAAGTACAGTATGTGTGTCCTGTATCAATCCTTTCCGATTCCAAACGCAATTTGTCAAAAGAAATCAAATACAAAATCATTGAAGTTTTTTTCAGTGTTACCTTTGCTTTGCAATGCTGGAATTACACAGAAACACAAACAAATCATTGAGAAGCAGTCATGAAAAAAAGCAGATTTTAATTTGCGGTGATTTTTAAAACATTCATGATCCTTAATCTCCCCTCCCCTCCCTGTAAACAAGACTCCTAATACCCCAGGAGCCCCCCTGCCCCTCTGCCTCCAGTCACCCTGCTTGAGTGCAGTCAGATTCACCTGGACTACAGCTACAGAGCACACTACCCCCGTGTCTCCACTGCCTGCACAGCGGGTTCACTTTGAAGATCACAAATAGTTTCTTTAGATTTATGGAGGACGGGGGGGGGCCGGGCTCCAGCTGCTGACACACGGGACCTGGGAAGACACAAATGAGGTTTCGTAAGTTGTGGGGACGGGGGGGGACGGATTCCGAGACGGGGCGGGGGGATGAATCAGAACGCATGCAATTTGAGCCTGTCCAGTTAAGGAGGCCTGTTCCAAAACTTGATGCACATTGTGTGGCTGTCAGTTTAAAAAAAAAAAACTTTGTGAGGGCGAATGAAACATATAATGCGAAATGTTTCTTCTACAACTATACAACTTGAAGGGTAGCGGTCTACATATAATTATATCAGGGGGATTTTTATGTGTCACGTCATATTTGGGTTAGGTGACCTGTCAGAATGTCCACATTGTTAGCTACACAAGCCTTTCCCTGTGGACAAAGAGACGCATTGACACTTCCCTTAATTCAGAAACATCTGTAACATCCCCCCTCTCGTGCTAATTCTCTTCTAGTATTACACATGGTGATTCACCTGCTGCTCAGGAAAGATGCTTGATCCGGTTACTACTGGCAGACTGTTTATATGAACCTGAAGCAGGATTCACACATGATAAGTTCAGGAAATGTCGTCTGCAATGTGTGATATACTGGTTAAGCATGTGCCGTACTAATAATTCTCTATCAGAAGGATTTATTACAACCAAGCTTCATTCCCTCTACAGAGGGAGTTAAAAAAAAAAAAAATTTAAAAAAAACGCAAAACCAGGACAGATATTTTTTTGAAAGCCAAAGGGTTTTTCTTAGCAAAGTCAAAAGAGTTTTCATGTGGTTCAGATGAAAGAAGTAACCTTGTACTGGCATTCGATAGCTGCACGGAATTAAACCAGCTGTAATTAAAAAATATATATATAATTAAGCAATCTGGTATTCTAACAGCAGGTGGCAGCACCTGGTCACAGTGACTAATTAATGCTGTTCACAGCCTGAGGAAATAATTCTACAGTCGAATCTGCCTCATGCTACTACGAAACAGAACCCTAAAGTACAGTACCGACTAGTCTGTTATTTACAACGCAGAAGTTAAGTGCAAACAGGACTGCAGAATGCTGCAAAGGAAACAAAGACGGACAACCCAGGACCCTCAACTTCGAACAGCCAAGTAATGTGTATTCGGAGCTGTATAGGTTTTGAACTAAGGGTGGTTTTTTGTCCCTATCGAAGGTGTAAGGGCCACCGGTAAAACTCCCCCTTCGGTTCTACTGACATCCACTCACGAGGTCCAGCCTTCCTCACCGGTTCTGAATTCAAGAATATATGGAGCTAATGAATCCCCGCTGGTAGGGAGACACCTTGATGGACGTGTCAGCAGCCTGGCCAGCAGGACTAACTGGTAGTGAGAAGCTTCCATTTCCAGAATTCTAACACGGGTGTAGCAGGTGCAGGTCACGTTTACAGAATTGGGGGGGGCTGTGCAGTCCCCTGGGCCGGACAGTATATTACTGATTTTTATCGGGGGGGGGGTGATGATCAGAAGGCACATTGAGCCTGGAAGAGAGCAGAGGCCTTCCCCTTTAATTCACAATTTTGCTGTATAAAAAAAATCCCTTCGTCACAGTTAAGGAGCAATGGTGACACCTGCTGGTCAGTAAGGGTAATTGCCGGTGTACTCAGTTTAAACCTGAAGAGCGGAATGAAACATGATAATTCAGGAAATATTAACATAACACTATATACCTGAAGGTTAAGCATGTCTACATATAATTATGATCAGTGTTATTCCTACTATAAGTGGGTAAGGTGACTCTGGTAATGTCAAGGGCTACACAGCCTTCCTTTGCAGGGCTGAGGAAACTCTGCTGGAAAGACTTTCTCGTGTCGATTCTAGGGTAAACATTAATGACTTCATACTGGCACAGGAAAAACATCTGTGATCTATAATCTGTAGCTTTTGTGATCGCAGGATTTCATAAACTGAGGAAATAAATGTCTGTCTGTCAATCTGTCTCTGTGTCTCTCACCCTTACCCTCTGTCTCCCTCTACAGAAGGAGTTAATACACAGCGATGCTTCCAATTTAAACAAAACGCAAAACCAGGACAGATATTTTTTTGAAAGCCAAAATGTTTTTCTTAGCATGGGTCAGTGAACTACAGTTCTTGTCCTGGTTAATCATTAATAAACTGAACTGAATTAAACCAGCTGTAATTAAAAAATATATATATAATTAAGCAATCTGGTATTCTAACAGCAGGTGGCAGCACCTGGTCACAGCAGGACTAATGCTGTTAGTGAGACAGCTGAGAATTCTACAGGGGTATTGTGACATCATCGCTACAGAACTTGCAGAACACTGGGCCAGTACAGTAGCCACTAGGTGGCACCATCAATCCCATGAAGTTAATTAAAAATGCAGCAGTAGCAGCACCACACGCACACGCACACGCACACGCACACGCACACGAGTGTATTCTGGCTGTATTTGTGGAGTAAGTGGGAATTCACTTGGGGAAGTTGTAGGCACCGTTCTGCTCCCCGGTTCTAGGTGCCGCTCCACTCCCCGGTTCTAGGTCAAGCTGGCGGTGGAGCTGCTGGTTCCGCTGTTGCGTTTCTGGAGACACTTGATGGCGCTCGGGACCTGCAGGCCAATCTGCACCGAGAAGCTTCCATTCCACACCTACAGGGGGCAGCAGAGGCAGGGTTACACTGCAGCACAGAGCTCACTCGCACACAGCATGGTACTGATTCAAACATCAGGCTGTTTCAGCAGTGTGATCCGGGGGCGGGGCCGAGGGCAGGGGCGGGGCTCACACTCACCATGAAGGCCGGCACCACAGGCTGAGTGAACTTGGTCTTGAAGGTGTGGAGCAGCTGCTTGGTCTGAGAGTTATAGAATGAGAGGAGACCTGAAACAACAGGGAGGGGGACAAGAGCTTAATACTCTGCTTGGAGAAGCACCGCCTCTCCCCCTCCCCCCTCCCACTTCTCATAGCTGCAGTGCACCCGCAGTCTCTCTCTCCCTCCTCGTAGCCGCATTACACTCACTCTCCCCCTCCTCGTAGCTGCAGTACACTCCCAGTCTCTCTCCCCCAGTATCTCTCTCACCCTCCTCGTAGCTGCAGTACACTCCCAGTCTCTCTCCCCCAGTCTCTCTCTCCCCCTCCTCGTAGTTGCAGTACACTCCCAGTCTCTCTCCCCCAGTCTCTCTCTCACCCTCCTCGTAGTTGCAGTGCACTCCCAGTCTCTCTCTCACCCTCCTCGTAGCTGCAGTACACTCCCAGTCTCTCTCCCCCAGTCTCTCTCTCACCCTCCTCGTAGCTGCAGTACACTCCCAGTCTCTCTCCCCCAGTCTCTCTCTCACCCTCCTCGTAGCTGCAGTACACTCCCAGTCTCTCTCCCCCAGTCTCTCTCTCACCCTCCTCGTAGCTGCAGTACACTCCCAGTCTCTCTCCCCCAGTCTCTCTCTCACCCTCCTCGTAGCTGCAGTACACTCCCAGTCTCTCTCCCCCAGTCTCTCTCTCACCCTCCTCGTAGCTGCAGTACACTCCCAGTCTCTCTCCCCCAGTCTCTCTCTCACCCTCCTCGTAGCTGCAGTACACTCCCAGTCTCTCTCCCCCAGTCTCTCTCTCACCCTCCTCGTAGCTGCAGTACACTCCCAGTCTCTCTCCCCCAGTCTCTCTCTCACCCTCCTCGTAGCTGCAGTACACTCCCAGTCTCTCTCTCACCCTCCTCGTAGTTGCAGTACACTCCCAGTCTCTCTCCCCCAGTCTCTCTCTCACCCTCCTCGTAGTTGCAGTACACTCCCAGTCTCTCTCCCCCAGTCTCTCTCTCACCCTCCTCGTAGCTGCAGTACACTCCCAGTCTCTCTCCCCCAGTCTCTCTCTCACCCTCCTCGTAGCTGCAGTACACTCCCAGTCTCTCTCCCCCAGTCTCTCTCTCACCCTCCTCGTAGCTGCAGTACACTCCCAGTCTCTCTCCCCCAGTCTCTCTCTCACCCTCCTCGTAGCTGCAGTACACTCCCAGTCTCTCTCCCCCAGTCTCTCTCTCACCCTCCTCGTAGCTGCAGTACACTCCCAGTCTCTCTCCCCCAGTCTCTCTCTCACCCTCCTCGTAGCTGCAGTACACTCCCAGTCTCTCTCCCCCCGTCTCTCTCTCACCCTCCTCGTAGCTGCAGTACACTCCCAGTCTCTCTCCCCCAGTCTCTCTCTCACCCTCCTCGTAGCTGCAGTACACTCCCAGTCTCTCTCTCACCCTCCTCGTAGCTGCAGTACACTCCCAGTCTCTCTCCCCCAGTATCTCTCTCACCCTCCTCGTAGTTGCAGTACAGTCCCAGTCTGTCTGGCACCGGCCCCTCCAGGCTCCTGGCCTTGTTGTTGTGCTTGGCGGTGAAGCTGACCTGCAGCCAGTTGTTCAGATGCAGACACCAGGAGGCGCTGGTCTTGCCGAGCTGGTCGAATTTCCCGAGGGAGCGCAGCGCGAGGCCGGCCGCGAACGCCTTGCTGTCCTTATCGAAACGCACCTCCCAGTAGTGCTGCCCGCAGTCCAGCGAGGTGTCCGCTGGGGGACGGGCCGGAGGAGGCTGGTCAGAGCAACGTCCCGAAATACACAGAGACGCACGCACACACACACGCGCACGCACACTCACACACCATGACACACACGCACACACACTCAGTGGCTCACCCAGCACAGTGTAGGACTCGGCTGTGAATCGATCCCGGCTCCCCCGTGCCATGGGCGTTCTCTTGGGTGACATCATCATGGCAGACCTGCGGGGTGGGAGGAGATGAAATACTTTAAATATAAAGTGAGATAATGAGAGACGCGGAGAGCAGTGTGCAGTGAGGGCTCACAATGAGAGACGCGGAGAGCAGTGTGCAGTGAGGGCTCACAGTGAGAGACGCGGAGAGCAGTGTGCAGTGAGGGCTCACAGTGAGAGACGCGGAGAGCAGTGTGCAGTGAGGGCTCACAGTGAGAGACGCGGACAGCAGTGTGCAGTGAGGGCTCACAGTGAGAGACGCGGAGAGCAGTGTGCAGTGAGGGCTCACAGTGAGAGACGCGGAGAGCAGTGTGCAGTGAGGGCTCACAGTGAGAGACGCGGAGAGCAGTGTGCAGTGAGGGCTCACAGTGAGAGACGCGGAGAGCAGTGTGCAGTGAGGGCTCACCTGGCCGGGGAGTTAAGCGGGGAGGCCGGCCGGGTCTTCATCTCCTTCTTCATCTCCAGCACCTTCCCCCCCGTCGAGTCCCATTCCACACTGAGACCCTCCACACGCAGGTTCTGATGAGAGGAGCTGGAGTCCAGCTTGAACACGAAGGCTGTGGAGAGAGAGGGGAGAGAGGAGGGGGAGAGGAGAGAGAGAGAGAGGAGAGAGGAGGGAGAGAGAGAGAGAGGAGAGAGAGAGAGAGAGAGAGGGGAGGAGAGAGAGGAGAGAGGAGAGGGAGGGGAGAGGGGAGAGGAGAGAGAGAGAGGAGGAGGGAGAGAGAGAGAGGGGAGAGAGAGAGAGGAGGGAGAGAGAGAGAGAGAGAGAGGGAGGGGGAGAGGGAGGGAGGGGAGAGGGAGGGGAGAGGGGAGAGGGAGAGAGATAGAGAGAGAGAGAGAGAGAGATAGAGAGACGGGAGAGGGGGAGGCAGTGAGACGAGGTCCACACATCTCCTCTCTCAGCCTCTCCACTTTCACCAGCCCTGTAATATTTTGCTGACTGTAAGGAAGCTGCTGTGTGAGGCAGAGCGGTGTGGGAGTGTCCTCTCGCTCTCTGCCTGCTACGTACCACTGGTTTCCAGGGTAACGGGCTCGGAGAACTCTCCCGCCACGGCCTTGTTACACGCCTTCACACGGAACGTCATGAACCGCGTGTCGAACCGCTGACCTGCACACAGAGAGGGGGGGTTACTATCACCATAGAAACAGCAGGCAGGTACCCAATGAGTCCCCCTGTCCCCCTCCCTCACCGCTCAGGGTGTACTCGCTCTCTCGGATCCCCTCCACCACCATCCAGGGGTGCTCCTCTCTGCCACGTGGCGCCCCCTCCTGGTCGGTGCGCCGGTACTCCAGGTCGAAGTGTTCGATCTTGGCATCCTCCCCCGGGACGCTCCACACCAGAGTCACACAGTTATCAGCAACCAGGCACTGGGAGAGATCAATCACAGGGGTCCCAGGGACTGAGGAGAGAGAGAGAGCAGGGAGTCACACACAGAGACAGAGAGCAGGGAGTCACACAGAGACAGAGAGGGAGCAGGGAGACAGACAGATAGAGAGGGAGCAGGGAGTCACACACAGAGAGAGGGAGAGCAGGGAGTCACACACAGGGAGTCACACACAGAGAGAGAGAGAAGGGAGTCACACACAGAGAGAGAGACAGGGAGACACACACAGAGAGAGAGAGAGCAGGGAGACACACAGAGAGAGAGAGAGCAGGGAGTCACACACAGAGAGAGGGAGAGCAGGGAGTCACACACAGAGAGAGAGAGCAGTGTCACAGAGAGAGAGAGAGCAGGGAGTCACACACAGAGAGAGGGAGAGCAGAGAGTCACACACAGAGAGGGAGAGCAGGGAGTCACACACAGAGAGAGAGAGCAGGGAGACACACACAGAGAGAGGGAGAGCAGGGAGTCACACACAGAGAGAGAGAGCAGGGAGTCACACACAGAGAGAGAGAGAGGCAGGGAGTCACACACAGAGAGGGGGAGCAGAGTCACACACAGAGGGATTCTCAGAGGTAAACTGGTCTCTTTTCCCCAATACAGAGAGAGAGGAGCAGTGTCACACACAGATAGGCTAGAGCCACAGGTAGGTCACACACAGAGAGAAAGGAGCATGGAGTCACAGCCCAGCAGGGATTCACACAGATCTCCACACAGTAGAGAGAGTCAGTCAGTCACACAGGGCAAAGTGAGAGCAATGGTCACACACAGAGATCAGAGGAGAGCATAGAGTTCACACCACAGTAGAGAGAGAGCAGAGATCACACAGAGAGATAGAGAGCAGAGAGTCCCTCACACGAGGGAGAGCAGGGAGTCACCTCCTCCAGGGAGTCACACACAGAGAGAGAGGGAGGGAGTCACACACAGAGAGAGAGAGCAGGGAGTCACACACAGAGAGAGGAGAGAGCAGGGAGTCACACACAGAGAGAGAGAGCAGGGAGTCACACACAGGGAGTCACACACAGAGAGAGCAGGGAGTCACACACAGAGAGAGAGAGAGAGGGAGTCACACACACAGAGAGGGAGAGCAGGGAGTCACACACAGAGAGAGAGCAGGGAGTCACACACAGGGAGTCACACACAGAGAGAGGGAGAGCAGGGAGTCACACAGAGAGAGGGAGAGCAGGGAGTCACACACAGAGAGGGAGAGCAGGGAGTCACACACAGAGAGGGAGAGCAGGGAGTCACACACAGAGAGAGAGAGCAGGGAGTCACACACAGAGAGAGCAGGGAGTCACACACAGAGAGGGAGAGCAGGGAGTCACACACAGGGAGTCACACACAGAGAGAGAGAGCAGGGAGTCACACACAGAGAGGGAGAGCAGGGAGTCACACACAGAGAGGGAGAGCAGGGAGTCACACACAGAGAGAGAGAGAGCAGGGAGTCACACACAGAGAGAGAGAGCAGGGAGTCACACACAGAGAGAGAGAGAAGGGAGTCACACACAGAGAGAGGGAGAGCAGGGAGTCACACACAGAGAGAGGAGAGTCACACACACACAGAGAGAGAGAGAGGGAGAGAGACAGACAGAGAGGGAGAGCAGGGAGTCACACATACAGAGAGAGGGAGAGCAGAGAGTCACACACAGAGAGAGAGAGCAGGGAGTCACACACAGAGAGAGAGAGCAGGGAGTCACACACAGAGAGAGAGAGCAGGGAGTCACACACAGAGAGAGAGAGCAGGGAGTCACACACAGAGAGAGAGCAGGGAGTCACACACAGAGAGGGAGAGCAGGGAGTCACACACAGAGAGAGAGAGAGCAGGGAGTCACACACAGAGAGGGAGAGCAGGGAGTCACACACAGAGAGGGAGAGCAGGGAGTCACACACAGAGAGAGAGAGCAGGGAGTCACACACAGAGAGGGAGAGCAGGGAGTCACACACAGAGAGAGAGAGCAGGGAGACTCACACACAGAGAGAGAGAGCAGGGAGTCACACACAGAGAGAGAGAGAGCAGGGAGTCACACACAGAGAGGGAGAGCAGGGAGTCACACACAGAGAGGGAGAGCAGGGAGTCACACACAGAGAGAGAGAGAGAGGGAGTCACACACACACAGAGAGAGAGAGTCACACACAGAGCTCCGTGTGTGTCTCTCCCTCTCGCCCATTGTGTGTCGCTCGAACCCTCCCTCTCTCAGTGAGCACTCCTCCTCTCTTACCAGTGAAGTCTCTGTGAGGGAGTCCTCTCTCTCGTCCCTTGAGCAGGGAGTCACACACAGAGAGTGAGAGCAGGGAGTCACCTCACTCTCTCTCAGAGGAGAGAGCAGGTGTGTGATCTCCTCCCTCAGAGATGAGAGATGCAGGGAGTCACGTCCCCTTTGATCTCTCGTTCGTTCCCCTGTCATCCCATTCCGTGTGTTCTCTCACACAGCTTCTCCCTCTCCTAGAGTCCCTTCACACAACGTGTACAGTGTGAGAGTCCCCTCAGTTTGTGTCTCCTTCTCCCCTCTCGTCCCTCTCAGAGCTGCCTTCTCGCAGTTCTTCCTGTTTCTCTCACACACAGTAGAGAGAGAGCAGGGAGTTTATTCATCATCCTCCTTCATGGGTGAGAGAGAGAGAAGGGAGTCACAGGACAGAGAGAGAGAGAAGGGAGTCACACACAGAGAGAGAGAGCAGGGAGTCACATACAGAGAGAGCAGGGAGAGCAGGGAGTCACACACAGAGAGACACAGAGAGAGAGAGCAGGGAGTCACACACACAGAGAGGGAGAGCAGGGAGTCACACACAGAGAGGGAGAGCAGGGAGTCACACACAGAGAGGGAGAGCAGGGAGACACACACACAGAGAGGGAGAGCAGGGAGACACACACACAGAGAGGGAGAGCAGGGAGTCACACACACAGAGAGGGAGAGCAGGGAGTCACACACAGAGAGAGAGAGAGCAGGGTCACACACAGAGAGAGAGAGCAGGGAGTCACACACAGAGAGAGAGAGAGCAGGGAGTCACACACAGAGAGAGAGAGAGCAGGGAGTCACACACACAGAGAGAGGGAGAGCAGGGAGTCACACACAGAGAGGGAGAGCAGGGAGTCACACACAGAGAGGGAGAGCAGGGAGTCACACACACAGAGAGGGAGAGCAGGGAGTCACACACAGAGAGGGAGAGCAGGGAGTCACACACAGAGAGAGAGGAGAGCAGGGAGACACACACACAGAGAGGAGAGCAGGGAGACACACACACAGAGAGGGAGAGCAGGGAGACACACACAGAGAGAGAGAGAGCAGGGAGACACACACAGAGAGAGAGGGGAGCAGGGAGTCACACACAGAGAGAGGGAGAGCAGGGAGTCACACACAGAGAGGGAGAGCAGGGAGTCACACACAGAGAGAGAGAGCAGGGGAGTCACACACAGAGAGGGAGAGCAGGGAGTCACACACAGAGAGGGAGAGCAGGGGAGTCACACACAGAGAGGGAGAGCAGGGAGTCACACACAGAGAGGGAGAGCAGGGAGTCACACACAGAGAGAGGGAGAGCAGGGAGTCACACACAGAGAGAGAGAGCAGGGAGTCACACACAGAGAGAGAGGAGAGCAGGGAGTCACACACAGAGAGAGAGAGAGCAGGGAGTCACACACAGAGAGAGAGAGCAGGGAGTCACATACAGAGAGAGAGAGCAGGGAGTCACACACAGAGAGAGAGAGCAGGGAGTCACACACAGAGAGAGAGAGAAGGGAGTCACACACAGAGAGAGAGAGAAGGGAAGGGAGTCACACACAGAGAGAGAGAGAAGGGAGTCACACACAGAGAGAGAGAGAAGGGAGTCACACACAGAGAGAGAGAGAAGGGAGTCACACACAGAGAGAGAGAGAAGGGAGTCACACACAGAGAGAGAGAGAAGGGAGTCACACACAGAGAGAGAGAGAAGGGAGTCACACACAGAGAGAGAGAGCAGAGAGACACACACAGAGAGAGAGAGGTAGTGGGTGTCTCCTCCTCTCGTGTCCTCACAGTTATACGAGAGAGAGAGAGCAGGGAGTCACACACAGAGAGAGAGAGCAGGGAGTCACACACAGAGAGAGAGAGAGCAGGGAGTCACACACAGAGAGAGAGAGAGCAGGGAGTCACACACAGAGAGAGAGAGCAGGGAGTCACACACAGAGAGGGAGAGCAGGGAGTCACACACAGAGAGAGGGAGAGGAGGGAGTCACACACAGAGAGGGAGAGCAGGGAGTCACACACAGAGAGGGAGAGCAGGGAGACACACACACAGAGAGAGAGAGCAGGGGAGTCACACACAGAGAGGGAGAGCAGGGAGTCACACACACAGAGAGGGAGAGCAGGGAGTCACACACAGAGAGGGAGAGCAGGGAGTCACACACAGAGAGAGAGAGCAGGGAGTCACACACAGAGAGAGAGAGCAGGGAGTCACACACAGAGAGAGAGAGAGCAGCCGCAGGGCAGAAGAGTCACAGCACATTGAAGAGGGAGAGCAGTTGTGAGTTCACCTCAGTCCCAACAGGGAGGTGTCGAGTCCCTCAGGTGAGTGTTCTCTCCCTCTCGTCCCTCAGTGTGTGTCTCCCTCTTCTCTCTCGTCCCTCAGTGTGCACACAGAGAGAGGGAGAGGAGGGAGTCACACACAGAGAGGGAGCACACTCGTCCCTGGAGAGCAGTGGAGGAGGCAGACAAACGAGATAAGGGAGAAGCAGGGAGTCCACACCAGAATAGCTCCCTCAGCAGGGAGTCCAAACACAGAGAGAGAGTATAGCATGGGTCACACACACACACAGAGAGGGAGAGCAGGGAGTCACACACAGAGAGAGAGAGAGGGAGTCACACACAGAGAGAGAGAGCAGGGAGTCACACACAGAGAGGGAGACAGAGAGAGAGAGCGGGGAGTCACACACAGAGAGAGAGAGCAGGGAGTCACACACAGAGAGGGAGAGCAGGGAGTCACACACAGAGAGAGAGAGCAGGGAGTCACACACACACAGAGAGAGAGAGAGGGAGACACACACAGAGAGAGGGAGAGCAGGGAGAATCGTCCTGTCCCCTCAGTGTGTGTGTTCTCTCTCTCTCTCGTCCCTCATTGTGTGTGCTTCTCTCCTCTCGTCCCTCAGTGTGTGGCTCTCCGTCTCTCAGAAGTCCCACAACACACACACACACTAACACACCGACACACACACACATAAGGGAGCCAGGCTGATGAGCACACAGAGACACAGAGACCCTCGATCCCCGGGCCCTCTCACCTGGCAGGAAGGACAGGCTCTTCAGCTGGCTTCGCTCCCGGCTGAAGTCCACCATCAGGTGGCTCATACTATCGCTGACCTTGGCCTTGAGAGACAGGCGGAACGCGGGTGCCATGGTAACACTGCCGCGGGGGACAGAGAGGGAGGGGCGTTACCATGGCTATGCTTTTTTAACTATTGGCATCACCAGCAGTGGTTGATAAATACAAGAATAATGATTAAATGCATAACTGAAGTGCAACTGATGAATGATACAGGATAATAACAGATTGCACAATTACAACTGAAACAGCAGCAGACAAGCGACCACGTGAAAGGATGAAGCACATTCAACTACGCGATGATCGGGTGAGGGGTGCTGGAGACTCAGCAAATACATGGTGAACACAGCCTCCTAGGGGACAAACACTTAATAACAAAAAACAAACGATGAGTAAAACTCTAGAGGCGACTACAAGCCAGGGAGGAGTCAGAGCCAAGGGGAGGAGTCAGAGCCAGGGGGAGGAGTCAGAGCCAGGGGGAGGAGTCAGAGCCAAGGGGGAGGAGTCAGAGCCAGGGGGAGGAGTCAGAGCCAAGGGGAGGAGTCAGAGCCAGGGGGAGGAGTCAGAGCCAGGGGGAGGAGTCAGAGCCAAGGGGAGGAGTCAGAGCCAGGGGGAGGAGTCAGAGCCAAGGGGAGGAATCAGAGTCAGGGGGAGGAGTCAGAGCCAAGGGGAGGAGTCAGAGTCAGGGGGAGGAGTCAGAGCCAAGGGGAGGAGTCAGAGCCAGGGGGAGGAGTCAGAGCCAAGGGGAGGAGTCAGAGCCAGGGGGAGGAGTCAGAGCCAAGGGGAGGAGTCAGAGCCAGGGGGAGGAGTCAGAGCCAGGGGGAGGAGTCAGAGCCAAGGGGAGGAGTCAGAGCCAGCCAAGGGGAGGAGTCAGAGCCAGGGGGAGGAGTCAGAGCCAGGGGGAGGGGTCAGAGCCAGGGGGAGGAGAGAGAGTCAAGAAGAGCAAAATTAACCAATAATAAAAGCAACATGAACATGTGAAATGCAGCTCTGGGATGAATAAGAGAGTTTACAATACCTATCCTTAATCTGCCTAGCAGCCTTGAGCGAGCAAGCAGAGAGAGAGAGGTGAGAGAGAGAGGGGGAGAGGGGGAGAGAGAGACTGAGAGTCAGTGAAATCACACACACATGTCGGCTCATGCAATTGCCAGAAGTCCTGAGCATTGCTTCTTCCAGCTCTGCAGTGCTTTCTAGTGCACAGGACACTGCTGACAGTGGAGAGCAGGGTTAAAACTTTAGAATCCAAACCCAACCTGGAGGTGCTCCAGTCTGCACTGCACTGCCATCGCTTCAGAACTTGTGATTGCTAACTCCACACTGGTGAAAATAGAGAAGACACACACACGCACGCACGCACGCACGCACACACGCACACACACACACACCTGGTTGAAGTCGTCACTCTCAGCCGTGCACAGCGTCTGATTGGCCAGTTCCAGCAGCTCCTCCGAGCTCTCCAGGGCCTTCGTGCACGCACTCAGCTGAGTCTGCAAAAAGAGAGAGAGAGAGAGAGAAAGAGAGAGCTGTCACTACTTGCAGCTTATAGCTCCTGCTGGCCCACCTTTGCTTGATGGCCCACCTTTGCTTGATAGCCCCTCTCCTCTCCTCTCCTCTCCTCTCCTCTCCCCTCCCCTCCCCTCCCCTCTCCACCTGCAGCTCGTAAGTCTTGCTCGCTCTCTCCTGCTTGATCTTGGTCAGCATGCTGTCCTTCAGCTCGTCCAGGACGCTGTACAGACAGCTGAACTCCGACTCCAGCTCTGCCTGAGCCTTACTGGAGTTCACCTGCAGAGACAGAGAGACAGCGAGAGAGGGAGACAGCACAGAGGAGAGAGCAGAGACAGGAGAGAGGAGACAGAGCAGAGAGTAGAGAGCAGGGAGGAGAGAGGACAGATGGATAGACGAGAGAGGAGAGAGTCATGGGTATTGAGGAAGAATTTTACAAAACTGGCAAGCTATGGTTGAGGTCGGGTTGGTACCTCTATATTCTGCAGCCTCTGTTTGAGCAGCAGAATGAAGTTCTGGATCTCCTCGTTCTTCACAGCCAGTGTGGTGATGATCTTCTGCATCCCATCCTGCACACAGACCCACAGTCAGGACAGACACACAGACCCACAGTCAGGACAGATACACAGACCCACAGTCAGGACAGATACACAGACACATAGTCAAGACAGACACACAGACACACAGTCAGGACAGATACACAGACACACAGGCAGGACAGCCACACAGACACACAGGCAGGACAGGCACACAGACACACACACACAGACGCACAAACAGACACACACACACACACACACATAGTCGATTCTTTATCTAATGTGCTGAAGCAAACGTCAGAGCTCCGGACGGGTTCAATGCGGGATGAGGGGCACTATAATCGCGGTGTGCTGTTCGCCATTCGGACTGCCTTTCCCTGCCGTCTTTAAAACTACCGTCTACTTACCTCTCTTTACAAACTAGTGCAACACCCGCTCAGTTACACACAGATCAGATCAAACGTGCATACAAACACAAACCTCCCCTCTGATACACTAGCATTATTATTATTATTATTATTATTATTATTATTATTATTATTATTATTATTATTAATCAGGAGTAACACACACAGGCGTGCAAGAGCTCGTTCACATTGTTGAATCGTATTACTAGGCCTTGTGTCAACCCTCAGAGTCCTAACGTTGCATCCGGGTGCTGTCTGTCCAGTGCTGTTGCAAGACCGCGCACCGCGTCCTCCTTTCATTAATCCTTCCAATCATTACCGGCCACAGCCTAGCAGCGGTATGCATTCCCACTGTCCGCGTCAGAGCGTCACCCGTCCAGCCATCGATCTGCAGAGATGTTTTAAAAAGCACTCCGGGCTTAATAAACGCGCTGTCCTTCCAACGGTAACACGCAGTTCTCCTGTTGGGACACTGCACGCCGATTGGCGATCGTGATAACACAATGCATAATCCTCTCCCTACACCGAAACCCGAACCGCAAGCCCACTGTCCTACCCTGCGGTCATTACTCATCGCACCATAACACCCCCCGGGTTATTAAACTGTATCCTGGCGTCGGCGCTACAGATTACTGCACTGCCAGACAGCGCGGCTACAGAGACTGTCACTTCTGTTAGTACTGACTATGTGAATGTCACACACTTCGCACTGCAGTGGGAGCGGCTGCTCGTCTCTGTCACTGGTATGACTGGTATTCACTTTGCAGCAGCATCTCTGTCTGCAAAGATCAACCCCGCCAGCTCTCTCTGCATCACTTCTGTTGCTGAAGCATCATCTGCGTGTCTGGAAATACGTGGATCTGTCAAAGTAAATTCCCATCCTATCAATCAAAGAAACCCCCCGGCTCGTCCCCACCCCTCCTCGCCCCCCCAACAGGCTCCCTTGCGCTCCCCTGCGCTGTCGGGGATTATTATTATTTTTTTAAGGTCGGTTGTTAGAAAATTCTGACAGCTTTGCAAAAAAAAAAAATACATTTTAAACGCACAGCAAGAATAAATAAAGACAAGGCTACCTTGCGGTCGCCCATCCCCGCGTCCCGCTGTTTTCTCCGGCACAGTACGAAGGGCGCTTTTGCTGAAGGATTGATCCAGGATTTTGTTCCCAGGATGCTCCCGCTCCGCCGCCTAGCTCTGCAACAAAGCTGGTGCTGATGATGGGAGCCGCGCGAGCCCATCCTGGACAGCAGCGTCATCGCCGCACAGCGCAGGGCTGCGGAATTCTGGGAAGTGCAGTTCTTTGTTGACTATTCGATTGTAGTTTTACAATTTACACTGTGCTGGTCAGCAGCCCGGACTGACCGGAGCTCTTTGTGTTGCAGAGCGGCCGGAGCAACATGAGATCCCTCTCTCAGACTGGGTGCAGTGGCTGCTGGTGGGACTGGGAGCACTGGGAGCTGTGCTGGGAGCGGTGTGGCTGTGCTGCTGCCTGTATGGAAGGTAGAGGAGGAGCAGTCTACACCTCACAAGGCCAACAAACACCATGTTTACGCTCAGAGATTTATCATCATTCATTTACACTTGACGATCAAGAATTACTGTAGCACAAAGCCTCTCTCTCTCTAGAGAATCAGATCTATGAGAACATGTTTTGGAGAATGAAACCGCCCTCCCCGCAGGTGCAGAAGAACCCCTCCAAATCATGCGCGACACTCCAGACACCCCGGCAGAGAGCTGCGGAGAAGCCTCTGCACCCCTGATCTGAGGCGCGGACTGGAGCAGCTTCTTATAAACAACCCTTGTGAAGCTCAACTCTTCCCTTCTGGACAATACAGCACTCTGCCTTAATGCAGTGTGACTGATACTCTTCTGCTCCCTATTGTACTGTAGGTAACCCAGTCTGTAGTGTCTTGTGTTTCACCTGCACTCGTATCTAACCCTGATGTAACTCGAGCACTGTTATCTGCTCTTGATCTGTGTTTTGGCTTTGCTCTTATCAGTAGCTTGCTCTTAATTGTGCTGTAATTCTTAAAATGTAATTTTTTTTTTTTTTGTAGACAACTGTAGACAAGTCGCTCTGGGTAAGAAATAAACATCAATAATAATAAAGATAGAAACAATTTCTAAAACTGTGTGCAAAACTAACGATGTGGAGCCGCACTGGAAAACAAACTG
>NC_054560.1:6585796-6610796 GCF_017654505.1 Polyodon spathula
GTGTAGACGCTCCTTCAGGGGGGGTGGGCGGTCCCACTCCCCCACCTCAAACTGCACTGTGGGGAGACAGACAGATAGATGGAGACAGAGTGATCCTGCAAATCAGACAGACAGACACTTCTTTAGGAGAGAAGAGAGAGAGAACGAAAGAGGAGAGGATAGGAGGCCCCTCCGGGTATGTCATGATTGCTGAGAGTCTCGTTTTCTTGTTGCTCTGCGTTTGAAGCACGTCTCTTGTGATGAATCAAAGCGAGGCCAGCGTCCTGTTTAGTAGCGGCTGGCCTGCCTCCCCCCCCTCTCCTCCCCCCTTCTCTATTATTGAGAAGCCCTCACTCCAGCGCTCTCTCATCCTGCATTATTGATGGGGAATCACAGCCCTGCAGGCATGAGCGATTACTCCACCTGCGAGAACAGCCACCCTCATCCCTCTATCTACCACCTCTCCCTCTCACTATCCATCCCTCTCCTTCTCTCTTCATCCCTCCCTCTCTATCTATCCCTCTCCCTATCCATCCCTCCCTCTCTATCCATCCCTCTCCCTCTATCCATCCCTCTCCCTCTATCCATCCCTCTCCCTCTCTCTCTATCCATCCCTCCCTCTCTCTCTCTATCCATCCCTCCCTCTCTCTCTCCCTCTCTATCCATCCCTCTCTTTCTATCCATCCCTCTCCCTTATACATTCAAATGGTCTTCATTGGCCTGATGAAGTGTTGCCAAAGTCAATGTAGGAAACACAGAGATAGAACTGTTCTATCTATCTACCTATTTCTGTTGTGTGCACTGGCTCCAGTGTGGGGAGGGCAGTCCTATCTATTATTAATACCTCAGCAGACGCCCTTATCCAGGGTGACTTACAACTGCTACAATTCTCTCTCTCTGTGTCTCTGTCTCTGTCTCTCTCTCCCTCTCTCTGTCTCTCTCTCTCTCTCTGAATGGAGTGCTTAGCGTTTGTCTCAAAGTGAATTAGTCTGAGCGTGGGAGGAAGACTCGCTTTAATTAGGGAGGTTTAATCTCTAGCCGAGAGGAGACCGAGAGAATTCCACATTTATAAGAGATTGATACAGAACTGCCAGCCATCTCCCAGCAGAGCTATTAACAGCACGGCTGAAACTGATCAGAGAGAGAATTGTAAGAGAGGGAGATAGAGCTGTCACAAGGAGAGGGGCGTGAATGAGAGGGGGGGTGAGTGAGAGGAGGGGGAGTGATATTATGTAAATATAAAACAGTGTTAACAGGCTGTCAGTGATGTGTTTGAATTCTCCGGGCTGGCTGTCAGTGATGGGTTTGAATTCTCCGGGCTGGCTGTCAGTGATGGGTTTGAATTCTCCGGGCTGGCTGTCAGTGATGGGTTTGAACCTGTTTATAAACTCTTTATAAACCTGGCCTGATTTACACCCCCCCCCCCCCCCCCCCCCCCCCTCCTCCTCCTCCCCTCCTCCTCCTCCCCCTCCTCCTCACACACACACCTACCTCTCTCTCTCTCTCACACACATACTTTCTCTCTCTCTGTCTCTCTCTCTCCCCCCTCTCACACACACACACTCTCTCTCTCTCTCTCTCTCTCTCTCTCTCTCTCTCTCTCTCTCTCTCTCTGTACCTGCGAAGGCTTTGCTGATGTTCTCTTTCTTCCACTCCCAGGGCTGGTCGTACTCGTCGGCTGGTCTCTCGTCATCCTGGGGCAGCGGCCCCCCCTCCAACTCCCCCCCCGGGGGCTCGGGCTCCGAGTGATATCCCTGCGTCTCATACGGGGTGTCATAGAGCTGAACCCCCCTGCGGGTCCAGCCCCCCTTCAACCCTTCCAAGGAACCCCCCTTCAACCGCTCCGAGGGACCCCCCTTCAACCCTTCCAGGGAACCCCCCTTCAGATGCTCTGAGGAACCCCCCTTCTTCAGCTCTGAAAGGGAAAGAGAGAGAGAGTCAGCACTTAAACTAGAAACTTCTTATATGGTACACCTCTCCTCTCCTCTCCTCTCCTCTCCTCTCCTCTCCTCCTCACCTGTAATGACTCTCTGGGCCTCATATGGCTCCATGTATCCGTTATTCTCGCTGCACAGTGCCTCCTCTTGGTTGGACCGTGCGTCGAACGGGTCAGAGTAATCCGTGCCTCCCGGAGCTGGAGCCAAAGGGACTGCAGCCTGGAGAGGGGATAGGAGAGGGAGAGAGAAGAGAATAGAGATAGGGGGTTACCATTGCTCAAGATTACTACATAATTTCTGGTTACTATCAACTTCTTTCCAGCCTCCTGATTGATTCCAGCCTTTCCAGAGAGACACACACACACAGCACAGAGCAAACATGCTTCCAGTAGAGCATCCAATCAATACTGCTGTCAAACACCGAGCCTGAGACACACACTGACAGAACAGAGACAGACTGAGACCCCCCTTTGATAGAGCAGAAACAAAACGTCAACCTGCTGGGCTGCAGTGCATTGTGGGTGTCTGGGGAGTGATTGGATCTTATGACCTCACGCTCGAGGGGGGTGGGGGGTCTGGGCTGAGATCATTCAAGCACCCCCCCCCCACACACACACCTCTGTCTCCTCTCTCCCCTCAGTGTTCCACGCTATTGACTCCATAACATTTGTTTGTTTGTTTTTTTTTAATGATATTTCTATCTGAGCCTGGGAAATGCATGTCACTTCCTGCACCCACATCATTCTGTATGTAGATTTGTTACAAGTGACTGTCAGCATCCCTTCACAGGATTATCGCTGTGCATTAAACACAGTGTGCGCTGCAGGCTGCTCCAGGGATTAAACACAGTGTGCGCTGTAGGTTGCTCCAGGGCTCGGTCCGGGGCAGGAGGCTGGTGCCAGGAGTGTGCCAGCTCAGCTTAGCTCTGAAGCAGGTACTGGACTGTACTGCACAGTGAGAACTCACTCAGCTCAGCTCTGAAGCATGTACAGCGAGATTCGCCCCTCCCTTCCCCTTCACGATGCAGCAGTGTCCCTGGCACCTGGACAAGCTCTAACAGCGTTTTGCTGTTATTTGAATTTGATCTTTTTGGTACTGATTTTATTATACTTTATAACTACTCGTATCTGTAATGTGATACTTTGTTATAATAATAATAATAATAATAATAATAATAATAATAATAATAATAATAATAATAATCTGAGGTGCGTGTTTGTGTTTTGATTGCCAGTCCTTCAACACGACCCTGCTGTGGTTTATTTTGAATCTCTCTCTATATTTTCACCTGTAGTCACTAAAGTGGAATCACAATATAAAGCAATGGTATCACGCTGCCCGGCGCAGTTGCGTCTCCTTGCACGCCGTGACGCACGGAACCTGTTTCCACTGTGGGAGTATCCAAGACCTCGTTCTGTACTCACCGGTTCGGCTTTGGACTCGGCGGTTGATGAAGACACCAGAATCTTCCCCCGGCTCAGGTCCTGCGAGTCCACCTTTATAAGTCGGTGTTTTGGGGAGACGAATTTCATCTCCAGGGTCCCGGGTTTGAGTGGGGAGCTGGGCGTCGGGGGCTCGGCCGGGCCACCATCCAGTCTGGGCTTGTTTTCGGACTCCTCGTAGGGATCCTCGAAGTCCAGGTTCTTCTGGGCCCGGTACGCCTTCAGGAGCTCGCTTTCAGTGTAGTCGGGCTTGGGGGGCTGCGGGGGGACTCGCCGGCTCCCGAAACTCAGGTAATCTTTCAGCCACTTCGCCATTGCGCCGGGGGGTGCGAACCAGAGTCCAATAAAACAAACAGGCGCAGCACAGTTCACAAAGCGCCTTCTTATTACTGCATTACCAAGACTATTGAAAGCGTTCACACTTTCTAAATAGTATGTACTGGATACCGGAGCCAGCAGCGAGGGAACGCGTTACCAGAGAAAGACTGCCACAGATATCCACATTCCCCTGCGTGTCAAATACAAGCGGCCAGGGCGCTGGTGTGGAGTGACCCTAATCGTGATCCACACGCTCTGAAGTGCACGGGTGTGTGGAAGCGATGTGAAGGGAGTCAGTGGAACAGACAGGATGCCCGGCACAGCAACCTAGCAGCGCCGCACACCGCCTCGACAGCTGGGAATCCGCAGACAAATTTAGTTAGGAACCGTTAGGAATATTAGCATAGTGTTAGCAATATTAGCATAGTGTTAGTAATATTATTTCAATTGGAATTGTGCTACTGTGGCTGTCTCTTATTGTGAAATAAAAAAACAAAGTTTAGCAATGCTATCGTTAGCCAGAGTAGTTAATGTCTGTGTTTGTGTTAGCTAATGCGCGTCTCAGGTGTTTTTAGTATATATTATACGCGAACACACGATTAGAATATTCTCAGAAACATTCCCGCACAATCAGATCGATTTATCGGTTTGAATTCCTTGTACATGCTTAGGAGAATTTAATACCAGCAGCAGATTCAAGCTTTAACACACTCGAGCAGATAGTGAGAGATTTTATTACACTAACGTGCGTGGTGAAAAGCGGCGGATATACCGGGAGCCGCCTGGCAGCTTTGCAGTGCACTCAGCCCGTCTCCTGACTCTTCGTTATAAACACGAAGGTGATCGATTGGTAAACACACACAGAGCGGAAAACACAATCAGATCAATCGCGAGTCTCGTCAGCTTCTCTGCTCTCAGTTAAGACATTTCTGCCAAGTTCATAGCTCACTCTTTCTGACGGCGCGACAACTATTTACAGAGTCCTTTAAACACCAGCAACGACCCGCCAGTTTAGACCGCAACAGAAGCCATTCCTGGCGGATTATTATTATTATTATTATTATTATTATTATTATTATTATTATTATCGTTATTATCACAGTGTTGTTATTATTGTAGTCTACATCGTACCAGTAGAACCCAGTCTGTCTCTAAGGAGTCAATCACAGTGACTGTGTTCAATGTATTATCGGTCCGGATAAAGCTGGAGTCAAAGAACGTTTAATTTGCACCCAAATCCTGTGCGGTTACGAAACCGGTTATTACGTTGAACCCTCGTACTGGTATTATTAATCACCCGGCGTGTTGTCTGCGTTTGTTTTTTTCCCCAATGCAATAAGATTTAATTAGCTCACTTCTTCAAATCCCTGGATTCTTGTCTTTAGTAAAACCCAGTTTAATAAAATTTCCGAACTGCGGCGTCGTCCACAGCTCTATCTGGAAATCCTGGGGAAATCCTTTTTGGAAAGTGCCCTTCGCCGCTCGGTAAAGCAGCAGCCGACCCGCAGATCAATGCGATAATAACAGAGTCCGCAGCAGTGAAGCTGGGTCCACACACATCAGCATTACACCACGTTACTGGGGCTTGTTGTGTGTTTTCACTGCCCTCAAAGACCAGGCTGCCATCACGAATATTCCTGACTGTGTTTCTCTTTTCAGCGAGTTTTCCAGTTTGAATTCACGGTCTGCTTCAAGAGCCACGAAGGAAAAACCACACCACGTTGCGAAGCGAATTAAACCGGAGCCTGGTGACGTGTATAGCCCTTTAAAAAGTCTCCCTTTCCTGCAGATCCGCTGTCCTCCGATCCCGAAGGCTGCCCTTCTCGTCTGTTCGGAGAATGCTGACTGATTTGGGACAAAAACCAGGAGAGCCTGAGAGAGACGCCGTCTCTTTAAAGGGGAGGTGCACACTCAGATTCCCGAGTGGATTTCGCTTTCCATTGGTTTTTAGCCGACAATAAATGCCTTCCCCAAATCTGTCTCACCCACACACAGCCGCCTGTTTAATCTGTCCCTGTGGTGGAGAAGGAGCTCTCTCTCGTGTTTAATCTGTCCCTGTGGTGAAGGAGCTCTCTCTCGTGTTTAATCTGTCCCTGTGGTGGAGAAGGAGCTCTCTCTCGTGTTTAATCTGTCCCTGTGGTGGAGCAGGAGCTCTCTCTCGTGTTTAATCTGTCCCTGTGGAGGAGAAGGAGCTCTCTCTCGTGTTTAATCTGTCCCTGTGGTGGAGAAGGAGCTCTCTCTCGTGTTTAATCTGTCCCTGTGGAGGAGAAGGAGCTCTCTCTCGTGTTTAATCTGTCCCTGTGGTGGAGCAGGAGCTCTCTCTCGTGTTTAATCTGTCCCTGTGGTGGAGAAGGAGCTCTCTCTTGTGTTTAATCTGTCCCTGTGGTGGAGAAGGAGCTCTCTCTTGTGTTTAATCTGTCCCTGTGGTGGAGAAGGAGCTCTCTCTCTCGCGTTGGTGTTTGTATCACACATTCGACACGGTTTACTATTCATTTATGTAATACCAGCTTTTGTGTTTCCACTAAACAGAGAGCTCATGTTACTCCTGACCCCCCACACGCCCCCCTATGGAAAGGTCAGCTAATGTCAAGGCTAATTTCCGGTGGTGCACAAAGCGTTTTTATTTTGTATGAATTCCGAGTCCCCGCCTCCCCCCTCCCCTCCCTTGTAACCAGAAGGTCTCTGGTCCAAATCCCACCTCTGCCACTGGCTGACTCGCTGTGTGTGACCCTAAGCGAGTCACTTCACCTCCTTGTGCTCCGTCCTGCGGATGAGATGTTAAATCTGTATTGTGCTTTGTGATGGGAGTCCACTATGAAAGACGCTATATAAATATTATTAGTAGTATAGCGCCACCTAGTCGTCATTCCCCAGAATCACGGTTAGTTTATTGGATTGGATTATTGAAGTAGAGCCACAACGCGAGCGTGCATTTCAGTGAAGAATTTATTATTTCTTTATTCGCGTCAGTATGTCCACGCACCCACGAGCTGCTATAACAATGCAAGCTGGGTTCACGGAGGTCAATGGATGTGCGCGCAGACAGGATCCGGTGTCACGTGTCTCGTTTTGCGGGTGCGTTTTTTCTTCCCCATCTCATTTGCATGCTATAATTAGTGAGTGACAGATGGAGAGTAATCAGCTGTAATTGACAGCTGCAGACTGTGGAGGAGCCGAGAAACGCGATCCGCACATTTGTGGTGCAGAGCAGGGTGATTAGATTTCTTGCAGATATTTTCGAATAATCAGCTCTCATTCCCCGCGGGTGTATCCAGCATTACTGTGGTGACTTAGTGCCAAATCCCAAAATTGACCCGGTCCCCCCGTAAAAGTCACTTCTTCTGTGAAAAACCCCGCACGCACATCACGTGTGCACGCGTATTATATATATATATATATATATATATATATATATATATATATATATATATATATGGATTATCAATTAGATATATCAAATATATATATATAATATATATATAGGTTAAGGACTCCAAAACCAACGTTCTCCCTGGGTCGAAACGAACTTTGCCTGTCCATTGCACGCACACAAAGTGCATGAGACAGTGCTTGACCAATCAGCCCTCAAGCTGTTTGCTGGTTAATTCTGGTCTCGCTGAATCCCTATTCATTAAATCAACAGAAATAACACAGAATAGTAACTATAGCGTACTGCTGTTCGCTGTCTTTTGACCTCCTCTCCCAGCGTCCTAATCCTCTCATTACCCTGCCCAGCCCTACCCCAGACCGGCAGCCTTGTCAATGAGAAACAATATCACCACCCCCCACTACTCAGAGGCATCCCTCAGGGGAATTAACCCACACAGCTCCCCTCACTCCCCCCAATCAGCGTCCATCATCTCAGAGAGGCAGGCAGGCTTCTCCCAGCAGGGCGGGAGGCAAGCGGTTCAAGCAGATAGGTCCTGTTACCCCCCACCTCTCTCTTTCTGCAGGGGGGGGGGGGGGGAGGAGGAACTGAGCCAAGAGGAGGTAATTCGATTTTGCTGGTTCACACAGAGGTCTCGAAACATCAGCGAGGCAGCATGAGCCGAGACAAGGCAATTGAATCATAGCTCCTTTAATACAATACAGCACTCTGTACCCGTCATTCAAGTAATTCAGCCCTCCTCGTTATCGTGCACTTTATCATAATGATGCGATTACAAGAGATTCAGTGAGTGGAAGAGATGCTGATGGCTGTCACATTGCGTGTATGGCTCAGTGTGTGCATGTCAGAGTGTGTGTATGGCTCAGTGTGTGCATGTCAGAGTGTGCGTATGCCAGTGTGTGTGTCTCAGTGTGTGCATGTCAGAGTGTGTGTGTATGCCAGTGTGTGTGTCTCAGTGTGTTTGTATGTCAGAGTGTGTGTGTGTATGGCTCAGCGTGTGCATGTCAGAGTGTGTGTGTGTGTGTCTCAGTGTGTGCATGCCAAACAAGGCTTCACAGACAGCGAGGGCGAGTCAGCTGCATTGCGTCACTATAAAGAAACACACACAATATAGAAAATCCACATAATATTTGCACAGTCCATGGCAGTAAGGTCTTCGGAAGAGACATTGTTTTCATGTCTGAATGAACTCAAACACAGTCCAGACCTCTCTTGTGATCTCAGTCTGTCTGTCTGTCTGAGGTTCTGCTTCTGGTTCTGGTTCCAGCTCTCTGTCACTCACTCTCCTCGCTGTCGGTGTACAGTCCCAGCATGCTCAGCGATGAAACCCTGTTCTGGGGGGCGGGGGAGGAGCCTGGAGCAGAGAGGAGGGCACAGCGTTGAACAAAGAGAGAGGGGCAAAGGGGGGGTATGTGCAATAACAATGATCATACAAACACACTTCTGAGCTAAACACATAACAGCCACTTCAGGGCTCCTCTGCTACAGCACTGCCACCTTGTGGAGCTTTCTTGATACTGCACAGCAGGCCATATCCATTGGGTGTCTCTGCAATGCTTAATGTTGCAGCAAACTGCCCAGATATAAGAGAAGCAAAAACATTGATTTAAAACTGCAAGTTGACAAACATTCCTGCTGATGCCTTCCTCAGCAACACAGCCTCGCTAATGTGTGAAGGCAGTAGCCAGGGCACCTGTCTGCTGGACTGTAAGCTGCATGCAGGCTTTCCTTCTGAGCGAGTGCTTGAGGTTTCATCTGTCAGTCAACACAGACAGACAGACAGACAGACACACACAGGCAGGCGCAGGTGTTTCTCATCACGTCTCTCTGATCACTGAGTGCCTCCTCTGGATGGTACCTGGTCCTGTCTGGGTCCTGTCTGGCTGGGTCACTGGGTTCCTCTCCATGGGTGCTGCGGTGCTCTGTTTCTTGCGCACCAGCCCTGCAAGGCCCCCGGCCCCCCCCAGCTTGCCCACGCTGCACTCCCAGCTCTCCAGCTTCGGCTTCTTCAGCTGGGGCCCGGGGCCGGCCGGACTCTGGGGAATGGAAACACAGGAGTGTGAACACAACACAGCCCAGCCCAGCCCAGCTCATCACAACACAGCGCGACTCCCTCCTCTCAATCTAGGGGTCTCACCTGGCTCAGGATGTCGGTGGGCTTGCCGCTGCTCCCCGGGGGTCCCCTGCTCTCCTCCTCAGAGTCCGAGTCGGAGTCATGCAGTCGCTTGACCAGCGCTCTGTCCAGCATCGCTCTGAACGGGACAGACAGCTCTCCTTAGACTTGCAGTATGAGACTCGCACACTGCATGTAGCCTTGAACACATCCACAACACAATGCAGCATGAACACACCTCCCCCTGTCTCCTCACCTGGTCTCCCTCTCGTCCTCCTCCTCCTGCCTCTCTCGCTCCCTCTCTTCTCTCTCACGGTGGACCTGCAGCATGCCCTCAAAGTCCACGCTCGCCTGTCTCTGATTTAACTCTTTCAGCTCCTGCAGGTTCTCCAGCACTTCCATCTCCAGCTTCGAGTCCTTGGTGCGATTCTCTAGCACCTTCATGGGGTTGTTGAGCTCCTCCTCCTCCCTCTCTCTCTGCAGCTTCTTCTCCTCCTCCTCGATCAGTTTCTCTGCCTGGAAGTTGCGTGTGGCTCCGTGTTCCATGGCATAGTCCGTGTTCTCTGGGTCTGTCTGCGTGTGCGAGCGAGAGACACGTCACATAATATGCCAGGGGAACCCAGACTAACCCAGCTCACAGTGAAACCTGGACTGGCTGAGCGCACTCTACAATCTTGTTACTCTGCGCTCCCCCCCCCCTCACCTTGAATGTGATCTCAGCCAGGCAGCGCGTGCACTTGATGTAGAAGCGGAAGATGGGCAGCCCCATGTACAGCTCAGTCTGCACAGTCTCCTTGCGCGCGTTGAACTTCTTCCCCTTGTAGATGTACTCACCACACGTCTTACACCTGGGGGGGGAGAGACACAAAGAAAAACATTTCTAGTCTACACATCCAGAATACATGGATGGATGAGGGATGGATGGATGGACGGACAGATGGACTGAGGGTTAGTGTTAGGGAGCAGCACACACCTCATGTGGAAGGGTCAGGGTTAGGGGTTAGCGTTAGGGGTTAGGGGTTAGGGAGCAGCACACACCTCATGTTGAAGGGTTAGGTTAGGGTTAGGGAGCAGCACACACCTCATGTTGAAGGGTTAGGGGTTAGGGAGCAGCACACACCTCATGTTGAAGGGAGCCATGAGCCGCACCACATACTGCCGGTCTTTGGGCAGTTTGAGCTTCGGGATCTTCGAGGGGTCGAAGTCCGGGGGGTAGTATTTCTGAGGAGTGAAGAAGAGGAATCTTTAATTAAACCTGCACTCCAATAGTGAGGACACTAGGAGCTTGTGAAGTAGTTATGCCAGTACGTGACTGTCCTCTAGCGGAATGATGGCGTAATGCAGATTACAATATCCCAGCGCCGCAGCTTTCGCACGGGGTTCAGATAAAGGTTTGGTTACTTTAGTTTCACAACACTGAACTAGCGCCTCGGAGACGGTAGGCGGCGCTCACTCTCCTCAGAATGAAACTCAAACTCGTATAACAGATACAGATTAGGACTCATTTTGGGCTACCTGGTGTGATTTTAGGAGAATGAATCCAGGATTGGCGCTAATCGGGCTCTGTGGAAGCAGGCAATGGCTGTGCCAGAGAGCGGATATTGACATGTACATTTATTCTGGTTTCCCGGAATCTCACTGCAGTGAAACACGGGTCAGCCGGAAAATCACGCGTTACAAACACACATCTCTAACACAGAAATGGGCCCGTGTGACGTTTTTATAATGATCACTATCTGAACGTACTCGGGAAATTTAAAATAAAGATGCGTCTGTTTCGATGCAACCAAAGCGCTCCCTAAAACAAACAGAAAACAATAAATCCATTTAAACACTGAAATCACTTCGTGCAACTAAACAAAAGCGCGTCGTGGTTCCATCAGCAGAACCCGTGCCTCGCCATACTCACATTTAATACTTTCCGCTCCGACATGTTTTTAACAGTGAAATTAAAACGCTGTCTGACTCCAACAACAATAAGAGACACGCTTCCGGAGACGCGCCTCCCCGGCTAGTTATTGGTCACCGAGAGCAGGAGCAGGGGCTGATTGGCTAACAAAAATCCAAATTAGGCGGACTCTGAGTCAGTGATTGGTTGCAGGAGGATCGCGCTTGAGATGGCCCTGCGCTCTGTGACGCGCTTCCAGGGGGTCGTGGGCGTGGTTTGGGATATGCGACGCTTTTGTTGGGCGTGGCCAGGTTGTGTGTTAGCAGATCAGTGATTTCTCTGCACGCAGTGAACACAGTGATACAAATATACTTATATTTAATTAGAGCGAATCATTACTAGCATCGATACAAAGTACGTCTGTGTGTGTGTCTGTGTTGGGGGGTTGGTATCAGTGGGTCGGGTCGGAGTGGTTATTGAGCTGCACACAGTGGGTCGGGTCGGGGTGGTTATTGAGCTGCACACAGTGGGTCGGGTCGGGGTGGTTATTGAGCTGCACACAGTGGGTCGGGTCGGGGTGGTTATTGAGCTGCACACAGTGGGTCGGGTCGGGGTGGTTATTGAGCTGCACACGGTGGGTGGGGTCGGGGTGGTTATTGAGCTGCACACAGTGGGTCGGGTCGGGGTGGTTATTGAGCTGCACACAGTGGGTCGGGTCGGGGTGGTTATTGAGCTGCACACAGTTGGTCTGGGTGAGTGGATTGACCGGCCTATAAGATCCCCCAAAAAAACAGGTTAGGGAAGAGTTACAAAAAATATATACAAACACACGTGGATCGTGCAAAATAAAACTGGCGTGCGTTTATTAAATGCTGACACGCTGTTGTACAATGTTTTAATCCACTTTGCAATCACAGTTTATTTATAAACGACTGCGCACTTTGCATTTGCGCATCTTCTAAAAATCCCAGCTACACACGCACGTCTTACGTAATGATGAAACAAAGCAGCACATGCGCCTCGACCAATCAGCGCAGCTTCCGACCAGCTCCCGCCAATTCAGAGCTGGAGCTGGCAGTGTGAGCCGAGCTAAGCCGAGCCGAGCCGAGCCGAGCGGAGCAGGGGCTAAACCCAGCAATAAAACACAGACAAAACCGGACGCTGCGGTATGAGATAGCTCCACTGGGCAGCGGCTTGTCTTTCTTTTGTTGAGACGCCGGTTCCTTGTGAGCGGATACACGTTTTTTTTTTTTGCCCACCTGTGGGTTTGTTGTAACCCGGTGTCCCGGGGCGGCAGATTGACCCGACAGGAGGAAAAGTGAGTGACTCTGCGGGGGTGACTGAACCGAACCAGGGGGGAGCTACCCGGGCGAGAATAACGAGGTGCAGCGCATCGCTGCTAGGGAAATGTCAGGGGTTTACTTTCTAGGCATTGTGATCAAGTCGGGTTTTTGGGGTTTTTGTTTTATGACAACACGGGGATGCGGGCCTTACCGGCAAGGCGGTGCCGGCCAAGGGGAGCGGGCAGTGAGACAGGAATGCGGGGCAGTCTGGAAATAGGCAACATGATATGTTGAACGTTTGAGTAAGATTTATCTTATTTGTAAATTTGAAGTTTTAAAGAGGACAGACTGACAATATGCTTTTATCTTGGTACTCGTAGCGGTTTTTATTTTTGTTTCGGTTCGATTTTGCCACTGACCGGCCGTGGTTTCCCAGTAGCGGAGCTCTGGTGCATTTAGATAGAAATGCAGTTATTCGCTCCAGTGCTTTATAAGCTGCCCCCAGTGGGATTGTCTTTAAAGACTGTCCTCTCCGAGCGGTGCGCGGTGTTGTCCTGTGAAATCTCTTCTCAAGCTGATCGGAGCTGGGGACTGGCTTGTCTTTAATAAACGCGGGGGATGCTTTGTCGGGTTTTGCAGACACGCTGGCGTTGCTCGTACAGTTTCGGTAGTGGCCTGTGCTCTTCCGCCGCTCAGTCTCTTGTCTAAGGGGTTTGTTTACCGATTGATCAGATGAAGGCGGGAGTGTTAAAATAAAGCAGACGGGTTAATAAATCTGCCTCAGAGCGCGCTGTCGGGCTCCAGGGGACGCGGCTACATTGCATATAAGTGCCCGCTCGGCTTTTCAGGCGCTGTTTGATTTGCACACGAGTGTGTGTTTCTTAACTCGGAGGTATCTCAGTCGTTTTTGGTGCTTGTAGTCAAGTTCTTAAGACTTTTCTTTTTAGGATTTCCGAACTTGTAATAACAAACCTCCCCAATGAAAGTGTGTGAGTGTGATATTAATAAGTGCAAAGTGAAAGAATGACTCGGTCCCGCTGTTTGTGTTTCCAGGTATGGAGTGTAAAGCTAAATCCGGTGCTGCAGCAAAGAAGTTAGTTCAAGGTAAGTGTCATTTCTCTCCTCTGTTTCCTGTGCTGATGTGATGAAAGTAAAGGCTGGCCTCACATTTGCACTGACTGATTGTGGTCAGCTGCTGGTCCTCCTTTAACCAGGGACCAGCCCGACCCGGTTTGATCACACAGCCGGCCAGCCCGACCCGGTTTGACCACACAGCCGGCTCCTTTCTTCTCTTTCCTCTGCAGCTCGTCTGCCCTTCAAGCGCCTGAACCCCGTCCCCAAGCAGAATGGGGAGTCTGTGGAGCTCAAGAAACCCCGCCAGCACGGCCCTTCCAGCACCCCTAAACAGCACATTCACACCTCTGCCAGCGACGTGGAGAATGAGCACTACCCCTCCCTGCAGCTAGAGGCGCCCTCCGCAGACACGCTGGTCAACGGCAGGGGGCCGCTGGACACGTTCATGAGCCGGGCTGGAGGGAGGGGCGGGGGCAAAGGGAAGAGCACAGACACTCCCTGCCTGACCATCGACCTCACTGAGGACTCCAACTCAGCCCCCTGCCCGGCAGACCACACTACTGTGAGAGAGAGCAAACTGAACCAGGACAGCACACTGAGAGAGGACGAATTGAACCAGGACAGCACACAGAGAGAGGACGAACTGAACCAGGACAGCACACAGAGAGAGGACGAACTGAACCAGGACAGCACACAGAGAGAGGACGAATTGAACCAGGACAGCACACAGAGAGAGGAAGAACTGAACCAGGACAGCACACTGACTGGCACGCTGCCTAGCGGGGGGGCCCGTCCCCCAGCTGACGTTGCCATGGACACAAGTGCGGCCGACCAATCAGACTGCGAGATGGAGATGAGTGTGAACAGGGACCTGGATTCCTCCAGCAGGACTGGCAAGGAAACGACCAGCAGCAGCAAGACAAAGAGGACCCCCAGAGCAGGGCCAGAGCCTGGGGAGCAGTACAGGGAAGGGGCGGCCAAGGAGGGGGACCCTCCAAGGACTGAGAGTCTGGATGAGAGTCGGGTGACAGAGGAGACGGAGGAGGAAGAGCTGAGTCCAGAGAACGACTCTCTCCTGTCTGCCTCCTCAGTCAGCTCTCTGTCCGCTGCAGAGAGCTCTCCCGAGGGGGGCAGGAGCACGGCCTCCCGCAGCGCCAGCACCGCCACGCACAAGGTGGGTGCTGATTGGGGAGCCAGGGAGGAGAGGCTGGCCCTTTATTTCTTGACCTTGCCCCCTGTTGTGTTGGATACTAATCCTGCCCAGCAGCTGGTTGCTGGTCGTAGGTTTGTGGATTGTGAATGTGGAGTTTTAACCGTGAAGGTGCTGGAGTGTTTGTAAACGAGGCACTAGAGCAAGGCCGCTGTGTGTTCACAGATTCATTTTTTTCATTCCATTATGGTCTGTTCAGATAATATGGGGTAGATTACAACGCTGAGTAACTATTGAGACTTGCAGCAGTGTTCTCATACTGTGAAAAGCGCTATACACAGTACATGCAATTGTTGTGTATTGATAATCATCGTAAGGAAGGCTGGGGTGAGTCTCTTTTGATCGTAGTGGAAGTTTTGTGTAGCTGTTGTCCATGCTTGTAAAGCCTGACTATTAAAAGCAGGTTTAGTGTCCGGTGCAGCCCCCAAGGCTGGCGTCTGGGGGGGAGCGTGTGCAGTTTTGAGGGGTAGGGATTGGGGTGGGGATTAGGATTGGGTGTTCTCCAGGTCTGGTGAAGTGAGACGGGTAATTTATGATTTTTTATCCCTCTCTAGCCGCAGACTCCAAAGATCAAGGGACACACAGAAGAAAAAGCAAAGAGGCGTTCGCTGAAGGTGAGGGCGTTTTCACGGGATTGTTTCCCCATGTGGAGTTTGTTGCAGTTAATATATGTCCATGCAGATGGGTGTGGGTGTGTGTGTGTGTGTGTGTGTGTGTGTGTGTGTGGTGTGTGTGTGTGTGTATATAGATATAGATATATATATATAGATATAGATAGATATATAGTTTTATTTTCTTGCTACTTCAACTAGGTAAACATACTGGCTTCGACAGAAGGCATTAGCTGAAACGTTTTGCCTGAATGTAGTGAGTTCTTATTAAGTACAGGGGTGGAAAATAAGACTGCCATTGCATAGCCGCTTGATCCATTCCTGGTTTTGCTAAGTTTAATAAGACACACCTGAGCATTGTAACTGTACACAGTGGCTAATCAAGCTCATAATAAAACCTGGAATGGCTGAAGCTGCTGTGCAATAGGAGTCTTATTTCCATCCCTGAATTGGTTTGTTTTTTGGGGAGGGGGGGTTGGTTTGTGTATTGGATTTGTGAGTGTTGCTAGATGCTAACAGTGAGTCTTGTGTGTGCATTGTTACACATGCCCATGCTGGTGCAGCCTCCTCTGTAATGTGCAGCAGGGTTCTGTTGAATGTTCAGTCTGTCTCGTGTTCGCTCAGGACCAGGAGCGCGAGGACAAGCGCATCAAGCTGCAGGCGGAGAAGGAAGAGAGGGAGAGAACGAGGGAGGAGGCAAAGGCTGCCAAGGAGCGAGTGAAGGAAGAGGCGAAGAAGAAGAGGGAGGAGGAGAAGGAGGCCCGGGAGAAGGAGAAGCGAGAGAAGAGGGAGAAGGAGGAGAGAGAGAAAGCTGAGAAACTGCTTGTGAAAGAGGAGAAGCGGAAAGAGAAGCAGGAGGCTCTGGAGTGAGTGCTCTTCCCTTCCCGGCGTGCCGGAGACTTGGGTTTCATTCAGTTAGTTTCTCTGTCAGGCAGTCCGAAGCTCCAGGGAAGCGGGGTGTTTGTTTAAACTGTTGTGCAGCAAAACTTCAAAGTAGTAATTTTATTTATTTATTTATTTTTTTCTCCCAGAGCCAAGCTAGAAGAGAAGCGTAAGAAAGAGGAAGAGAAACGGTTGAAGGAGGAGAAAGAGGTGAGCTGCACTTCTGGATCTGGGGCTCCTCTGTGCTTGAAGATCATGCGCCTGGTCGCCACAGCGTTCGTTTTGCTGACATTGTTATTGTTTTTTGTTCTTCTCATTTCCAGCGTGTGAAAGCAGAAAAAGCAGAGATCAGGAGGTTCTTCCAGAAACCCAAGACCCTACAGGCTCCCAGGGTAGGAACCGTTGCAGAGCCGTGCACGCGCTGCAGTTAACAGGGGAGAAGGGAGGGGTGTTTAGAAATACTAAAATGAATGTAAGAATTAACGACGCCCGTTTCTCCAGACTCTGGCTGCAGCCTGCGGGAAGTTCGCTCCCTTCGAGATCAAGGAGAACATGACTCTGGCACCCCTGACCCGGGTTCTGTGTGACCAGGAGGTTCTGGAGCAGCTGGACCAGTACCTGCAGGCACCGGACCGGTCTGCAAACGGGCTCCTCGAGTGGAAGAACCGCAAGCCTCGTCGGAGTGGTCCGACCAACCCCAGAACCAGGTGAGAGACTGGGCAGGACCAAAGCTTCTACACCCCCGGGGAGGAACCAGAGGCATAAAAACACCGTCCGCTAAACACCCCCTTTTGAGTTAAGGTGTTGCAGAAACTGAATGAACACATTCAAGGCAATTATCCAAGTGTTGCTTTACATTCAAACTTCATATTAGTGGTGCTGAAAGGACTGGGTGCCGCCAGGCTCCTGCAGCATGAGATGTGCGGGGCTGATTGAACCCCGATCATTGTGGTAACTCGGCGCTGGTCTGTGTGTTTGGTTCTGGTTACCGGTACAGTGCAAGCTGACTCTCTCTCCCCCGCAGTGATTGTGTGGTTCTGGTGGAGGGTAGCAAGCCTGACGGAGTCCCAGCCCGAAAGGAGTGCGGTCGCATGAAGCTGATTCACTTCTGTGAGAATTACCGTCCGGCCTACTGGGGCACCTGGAGGAAGAAGAGCAGCAAGATCAAGCCTCGCAGACCCCTGAGCCAGGACAAGGTGGGACAGGGGCCCTGCTCACTGTGTGTGTGTCTCTATAGATCCCTGCTCACTGTGTGTGTGTCTCTATAGATCCCTGCTCACTGTGTGTGTGTCTCTATAGATCCCTGCTCACTGTGTGTGTGTCTCTATAGATCCCTGCTCACTGTGTGTGTGTCTCTATAGATCCCTGCTCACTGTGTGTGTGTCTCTATAGATCCCTGCTCACTGTGTGTGTGTCTCTATAGATCCCTGCTCACTGTGTGTGTGTCTCTATAGATCCCTGCTCACTGTGTGTGTGTCTCTATAGATCCCTGCTCACTGTGTGTGTGTCTCTATAGATCTCCGCTCACTGAGTTTGTTTCTTCCCTCAGGAGCTCCTGGATTACGAGGTGGACAGTGATGAGGAGTGGGAGGAGGAGGAGCCGGGAGAGTCTCTGTCGCACAGTGAAGGGGTGAGTGCAGCAGCAGCATATCCCCTTGCCCTGTGACTGCACTGCAAGAATATTGCACGGACTCTGTGTCTTTCTCTGTACAGGATGATGATGACGAGGGGGGAGGGGAAGCTGCAGGAGACGATGAAGATGATGACGGCTTCTTCGTTCCCCACGGTTACCTCTCTGATGGGGAGGGGGCGTCGGAAGAGGTAAGGCAATGCCCAGTTAACTGGGTCTGTGTTACAAAGATCTAAATAATCAAACAGCCGTTGTAAACGCCATTCAGGGCAAAAATAACCAAGCTGAGGTTCCTGTTCGTTCACAGAACAGACTTTATCAACAGACAAAAACATCTGAATTCAAAATGAAAGGTCATTCAGTGCATTTTGAAAAACACCTGGCTTGTCCTGGCATTACAGAATTGTAAAACCTGGAACGGCTGAAAGTGCTACTCAGCAGGAGTCTCATTCCTGTCCCCTGTGTGTGTGTGAGTGACAGGAGTCTGCGGACCCAGAGAACCAGAAGGTGCGTCAGAAGCTGAAGGCGAGGGAGTGGGACGAGCTGCTGTCGAAGGGCAGGGTGAAGGTGCTGCAGACTGTGGTGCTGGGCTGCGTGTGGGAGTGCGAGGGGCCCCCCGAGGACACAGTGCTGAGGACCCTGCGGGACTATGCTGTGTGTGTGCTGGACACGAAGCTGGGGGACGAGGCGGGGACCCCCGAAAGCATGAGCAAAGAGAAGAGGGATGATCACAGTGAGTCCGGGGGGGTGCTCTTCAGTAAGATGATTCTTCCAGACTTAATGCATGCTGACTGGCTGGTACCAGTACTTCTGTACAGTAGAGACTGGTAATGCTTCTCGAATGCAGTGTGAGGTAGCACTAGCGAAAATGTGTGTCTATTAACTATTTTAAGTCGCGAGTAAGTGTTTTGTAGCTGGATTGCATTTCAATAATCGTAAAACAGATTAAAAAAAAAAAAAAAAAACCTTACATTTAGTGAAATACTAATGTACCTTGTTTAGATTGACATGGTTACCTAGTTTGTATTTCTGTATACAGCTGCACTGTGTGCTGTAGAGGCAGACTGCGTTGCCGCTAGCTGTAACTCCCCGTTCTGCCTGCAGTCCTGTCCCAGATGCTGCCCCTGCTCCACGGTAACGTGAACGGCAGCAAAGCCATCATCCGGGAGTTCCAGGAGTGCTGGCGCGGGAGAGCGGGGCTGCCCAGCCCCCCGGACTCTCTGGCAGGCAGCAGCGAGGACAGCGTGCCCTCGAAATACCGTCTGAAGCGGCTGATCTCGGAGAGCGCGGTGTACGAGAAGCGGCCGGCGCTGCGGCGCTGGTGCTGGTACGTGCACGAGGCCGTGCTGAAGAGGTTCTCTCAAGAGGAGCTGCCCGTGCCATGCCAGTGGAGCTACATCACCCAGGTGCCCTATGCAGGCAGGGAGGAGGCTGGCACTGCGGGCACGGGAGGGGGCAGCACACACAGCATCCCCCTCTCCTCCTCATCGTCACCGGCAGCGTCCGGCTCGGCCAAGAGAAAGCAGAAAGGCAGCATGTCCATCACCAAGTTCATGAGGAAATCCAAAGGGGCCGAGCAGGTAGGCTGACTTTAAACATGTACAATGTAGTGAGTGTGTGCGTTTCGAATCCTGGTACAGTGTATTGCAGTACAGTGTGTGTGTTTCCAGTATAGTATTTTGCAGTACAGTGTGTATTGCATGGTGCTGCTGTTCAGTGCAAGGCAGTCCAAGCTCACCCCTGTGTTTTCTGCTCCCAGCAGTCTGAAGGGATGGAGACAGACGGGTTCCAGGCTGACACAGAGGAGGATGAGGATGATCCAGACTGCGTGATCATACAGAGCACAGGTGAGCACTGCTGCCCCTACTCCCTCTGCTCCCTCTCCCCCTACTGCCCCTACTCCCCCCTCCTGCTGCCCCTGCTCCACAGGGTTTCAGCATGGAGCTTTCCCAGAAACAAACCAGTGACCTTGCCTGGAGAGCCTGGGTTCAAATCCCAGTTTAGTCCTTGCCTGCTGCCTGAGCTCCTAGTTGCACCAGATAATACCAGAAGCCTCGTCCCTACACTTTGAGGTTAAGTTTTAACCAGATTATATGATCTTGTGAGTATTCAGGCTTGTAGACGTTTTTCTGTGAACGATGCAGGTGGATTTAAGAGCCCTCGACTGCTTGCCAGATTGTTTCTGAGTTTAGAAGTTGTCTAGTTGTAGTATTTGTGTGTTTTTTGTTGCAGACTCTAAGCAGAGCTGTGCTGACAGTGTCCAGATGGAAGTGGTTTCCTCCAGCCCCTCCCTGCCCCTATGCCTCTAGAGTCTGAACCCTGGCATTTCCATGCTGACGTGTTGTTTGCATGCAGGCCGTTATTTTACTGTGTTCATGTGTCTGTGTTTTTAATATATTAAATGTTCTTCCGTGTGTGTGGACGGATTCGTTTTTTAAATACTTGAACAAATGTCAGTTCTTCTGTATAACGGTGAAACAAAAAAAATGTTTAAAGGATGTCACTTTTTGTCCTGTTCCCTCGTGTGTGATTCCCCTCCTCCAGTCCTTTCTGAGAGAGCTGTTCCCTCGTCTGTACGATTCCCCTCCTCCAGTCCTTTCTGAGAGAGCTGTTCCCTCGACTGTGCGATTCCCCTCTGAGAGAGCTGTGTCTGGCAGGGCAGTGCCTGCAGCTTGGCAGGTTGCTTTTCATTCTGGGATTGGTGCTGTGGAGGGTTTCATCTTTGTTCCCTCCTGAACTGACATTCATACTTCAATGCAATTTGTTTTTTGTAGAGGGTTAGGTACTCTTATTAGGAGACGGGAGAAATGTTTCATAATCAGTTGTGTTTTAAAAAAAAAAAAAAAAAAAAATTTTTTAAATAAAGCATTATGTATATTAAACAAAAAAAAGAATCAGTAATGTCCAGTGCTGTATTGCTGTAGTGCGTCACTCAGTGTTGTTTTGTAGAGCCCAGGTCCGTGTGTGAAGTCTCTCTGCACAGCAGTGCTCTGAACGAGGCTCCTGTTGCATCGTTCACGCTGTTCTCTCCAGGCTGGGTGCTGAGCTGCATCTCCTCTGATAATCCTCGACGGGTTTGCCTGCATTGCCCACAGTGTTGCTGAGCTCACAGTAACCTTCAATGGACTGCCCTTGATCTGGACTTCCAGCCCAGTCCCAATGCTGGCAGGACTCCTGTATTCTAAATCACTGTGGTTTGTGATTTTATTTTTATTGGCACTTTCTGGGTCATCGAGGAGCTGTTTGTGGGGAGGAATGGGGCCTCCTTCAATGGAAGTGGACACACTGCGACTGAAGCACTGGATGAACTGCAGCTAGTTTTCAAATCCTGGCGCTGCAGCTGCAGACTTGCTGGGCTGCTCAAGGGCATGAATGAGGGGCCTCTGTTTGTTCAGTAATTTTAGTGTTTGTTTTTGTGTGTACAGTAAATTTTTGAAATCTGTTTGTTTTCCTCTAAATGTTGCTCCAGTCTGCAATTCTGTCCACTTTGCATTTTGATCTGCCTGCCAACAATTCAAAACAAAACAAACAGTTCTGCATACTTTATTTTAATGGATTTAATGCAAATAAAAAAAAGCAAAGCTTTAATTAATAATACAACGATGGTCAATCAGCTCGATACAGTGTGCCGTTACAAAGCAGGGGCTGCTTGTTTCCAGTGTTCAGGAGGCATCCTGTGATATAAAAGCATGTCTGCTAATGGTACTGTGAACAGTTTAAGCTTCTCCAGAGCACAGGACTGCAGCGTAGAGGATCTGGGTTCCAGTTGACCAAAGGCTTTTTTAGTCATTCAGAGGCCCTGATTGGCTGGGTGGAAAAGCACTGGGTTGTGAAGTATGGGGAGAGACAGGAAGGCTGCACTCTCCCAGCTGCAGTCATGACAGGAGGTTTGAGGGAAGGGCTGGGCTGCAGTGTGAAAGAAAGCAGGTTCGAGTGACTCAGAGCTACAACAGGGAGGTTAAGAAAGGCAGAAGAGTCTGAGGTGGAAGTACAGTATCAGGTTTGAAAGGTGAACTTGTAGGTTTCAGTAACATCCGTTCACAGAGAGTTGAGCAGGAATCATGAACTATGTGTGTTTGGGGATGGAGGGAGGGAGTCAGGCAGGCAGGATACATGACTCTGGTCTCCCTCATGAGAGGGTCTGGATGCTGCCCATGAGTTCAGGTTTCAGCACGTCTAAGCTCTGAGCTCCAGCTGCTTCGATATCAGCCTGGACCGCGGCATCCCAGGAGAGCGTGAGGAGAGCCGCCGGGACCTGAACACACGAGAGAGAGAGAGACGCACTGACACGAATAAACACAAAGACCACACAGGAGCAAATCACACAGACCGCCCCCCCCCCCCCCATTGATTTAATTGGAGGAAAAGATGGCATCATGCATTTGCGTCTTCCAGTGTCGTATCTGAGGTCTCCATGCAGGACAGGGTTCACGCTGCTTAGCAACGGAAGCAGCACTCACCAGGCCGCACTCATTGAAGGCCAGGCTCTCGTCCGTCAGTCTCTGGCCCCCTGGTGCAATCAGCAAGAAGGGCTGCCAGCCGTTCAGCAGGGAGTCACGCACAAACTCATACAGAGCAGAGACACGCTCCCGAGCAAAGAACGTGCCTGCAGAGAGAGAGGCAGAGTCAGACAGAGCAGAGACACGCTCCCGAGCAAAGAACGTGCCTGCAGAGAGAGAAAGAGGCAGGCAGAGTCAGACAGAGCAGAGACACGCTCCCGAGCAAAGAACGTGCCTGCAGAGAGAGAGAGGCTCCTGAGCAAAAAAAAAAAAAAAAGAGACAGAGAAAGTGGGTCAGGGTGCAGACCAGTAAACTAATGAAATACCCTGAAGCAGTATGAATAGGGGAGGTATAGGTAGTGTATCCGACAGCAGGCAGGCTCAGGGCAGTGTGTACAGGGCAGGGCAGGCTCAGGGCAGTGTGTACAGGGCAGGGCAGGCGCAGGGCAGTGTGTACAGGGCAGGGCAGGCGCAGGGCAGTGTGTACAGGGCAGGGCAGGCGCAGGGCAGTGTGTACAGGGCAGGGCAGGCGCAGGGCAGTGTGTACAGGGCAGGGCAGGCGCAGGGCAGTGTGTACAGGGCAGGGCAGGCGCAGGGCAGTGTGTACAGGGCAGGGCAGGGCAGGGCAGGGCAGGCGCAGGGCAGTGTATACAGGGCAGGGCAGGGTAGCGCACCTTGCAGCAGGTTCCCGTCGGGTAGGCGTATCCTCAGCAGGGTGTAGTTGTATTTTTTCATCTCTCTCTGCTCATCTCGCTCTCTCATGGCTTTGGTGCGCAGCATAGCGTTTCTCTCCACAGCATCGCTCCTATTGATATCACAGTGTTATAGTGCGATAGTATTAATATCACAGTGTCACAGCGTTAGTATTAGTATCATAGTATCAGTGTTACAGTTTCAGTGTCACAGTGTCGGTCTCAGTGCCGGATTCCCCCTTACCGGAGTTGCTGCTCTCGTTTTAGCTCCTCCGCGGTCAGGCTGTAGAAGTCGGGGGGCAGCTCGAAGCGTGAGGCCTGGGGAGAGGGCTTGTAGACCTGGCTCTGTCTGTGCAGCCTGGCCTTGAGCGGCTCAGCCCCCAGCAGCCTGTCCCTGCTCTCCTGCAGAGTCTGGAGCCGGGACAGAGCCTCCTCCCTCAGCACCAGGACATCCTCACAGTCCTCTGAAGGGGAAAGGAGACAGAAAGTCACTGGGGCTGCCACAGCATCACCTGCGCTACCAACCACAAGCTGTCAGCCGCTCAACAGAGATGCATTTAAAAATACCAAGACTCTCAACACACTGTCGGGTTACCTTGTCCAGGCACAGGCAGTCGTTGATTCTCAAAGCCGATGGACTGAAGGAATTCCTGGGTGCCCTCGAGACAGCTCACCCTCTCCTGGGAAACAGAGACAGGGATCGGAGCTGGGACCGAGCGACACACACAGACACAGACACACAGACAGCTCACCCTCTCCTGGGAAACAGAGCCAGGGATTGGAGCTGGGACCGAGCCACACACACAGACACACAGACAGCTCACCCTCTCCTGGGAAACAGAGACAGGGATCAGAGCTGGGACCGAGCGACACACACAGACACACAGACAGCTCACCCTCTCCTGGGAAACAGAGACAGGGATCAGAGCTGGGACCGAGCGACACACACAGACACACACACACACACACGCTCTGAAAAAAGGGCTCAGCTGAAATGACTATAACTGAGCTGAGCTACTGTAGAAAGCCATTTAACCAGTCAGCGCAAAATAATACATTCAGCAATGCTGGGCATTCCTGTGAAATGAAACACGTCGGTCTTTAAAGAAATAAAGAGGTTTCACCTGGAAGATTTTATTCTGCAATCGGATTTTCCTGTATTTCTCTTCAGTGGGGTTTTTGCAGATGTTATCAATGTACCTAAAACAGAAAACAAGGACAGGCTGTTGCCGGCAACAACCATTTGTGATATTTGCCAGTCTTTCTCTACAGTACAGAGAGGCAGGCTCACCAGGGTGTAGTTCAAACTTGTGACCAGCAGATGGAGACAATCTGCCACTATGTACACACAAGTATTAATTGATTTACTTCTCCAGCAGGTGGCGATCATGTGCCACTTTTACCAGATGGAAGAACACTGGGAAACTGACGCAAGATATTCAACCGAATGTCAGTGTGTGTGCGTGTGTGTGTCAGTGCGTGTCTCAGTGTGCGTGCGTGTGTCAGTGTGCGTGCATGCCAGTGCGTGTGTGTGTGTGTATATATGTGTGTATTTTTTTTTTTTTTTATTACTGAGATGATCAACTCTTGCTCTTAATTTGACTTGCGTTTCAGGAAACAGCAAAACGTATACTTAAAAAACAGAACTTTGAATAAGTAAAACAAAACAACTTGTACGTATTTACACCCTGAGCCTAACAGACACTAGATAGATACAGAGATAGATACAGATCTAGAGATAGCATTTAGAGATAGGATCTAGGAGACAGATACAGAGATAGAGATAGATCTAGGAGATAGAGATGCAGTCGTGTTGCCTCTTTGGTGTGGACCTGTGCTTCTGGAACAGGTTGTGCTTCGTTAGTCACAGACTCACTTTGCGATGACCTCAGCGGCTGCCTTCACCTTCTCCCTGTCCTTGTTAAACGTGTGCACCATCATGACAGAGGCTTCCACCGGGTCTTCAGCAAATTTCTATGAAAGGAAAGGGAAATGCAGTGAGCCCTCCCTGAGCCCAGCAGCGCTGCCCTGGGAAAGAGAGTGAAGAGAGGCGC
>NC_054560.1:6615796-6635796 GCF_017654505.1 Polyodon spathula
CAACGAGGGATTGTGGGAAATCCAGAACACCCCTCACGCCAACTACAACACCCCCGCCGTGAGTACAGCCAATCACACGCACCCTCGCTGCCGTCCAGCCAATCAGAAACCCTGCAGTGCTTTCCAGTGCCTGTAAAACAGCGAGGGCTCCCTAAAGGGTTAAAACAGCGTGCATGCTGGTCAGTGTGTTCAGCGCATGATCCCAACTCTACAGAGAGAATGCTAGGTGTTGTGTGCTTCAGTGTTGTCTGTGCAGTGCAATCCTCCAGCATTTCTCTTATGTCGAACCCGCAGGCAGCCAGCTCTTCTGACAGCGAGGACGGAGCAGGAAGTGATGCAGAGGCGGAAGAGGAGGGGCCAAAGAAAGCAGAGTCAGGAAGTGATGCGGAGTCTGAGCACGGAAGTGAGCCTGCTGGAGGAGGAGAAGGGGGAGGGGTGAAGAGGAAGGTTCCGCCCACAAAGGTGAGTCCCGGACCGCCCCCCTGCCTGACGGCTTTGGATGTAGCCGGCCAGGTGCGTCTGTCTCGCTCAGCGAGGACCTCGAAACGCAGGCCGAGCTGATGGAGGTATGATTATCTGCACAGTGCAAGCCAGAGGCTTAAACACAGCAGTCTGTTTGTGCTGCTCTGTGGTTTGGGTTGCTTGTTGGCTCAGTCTGTTTGTGCTGCTCTGTGGTTTGGGTTGCTTGTAGGCTCAGTCTGTTTGTGCTGCTCTGTGGTTTGGGTTGCTTGTTGGCTCAGTCTGTTTGTGCTGCTCTGTGGTTTGGGTTGCTTGTAGGCTCAGTCTGTTTGTGCTGCTCTGTGGTTTGGGTTGCTTGTTGGCTCAGTCTGTTTTGTGCTGCTCTGTGGTTTGGGTTGCTTGTTGGCTCAGTCTGTTTGTGCTGCTCTGTGGTTTGGGTTGCTTGTTGGCTCAGTCTGTTTGATGTGCTGCTCTGTGGTTCGGGTTGCTTCTAGGCTCAGTCTGTTTGATGTGCTGCTCTGTGGTTCGGGTTGCTTGTAGGCTCAGTCTGTTTGTGCTGCTCTGTGGTTTGGGTTGCTTGTTGGCTCAGTCTGTTTGTGCTGCTCTGTGGTTTGGGTTGCTTGTTGGCTCAGTCTGTTTGTGCTGCTCTGTGGTTTGGGTTGCTTGTTGGCTCAGTCTGTTTGATGTGCTGCTCTGTGGTTTGGGTTGCTTGTTGGCTCAGTCTGTTTGTGCTGCTCTGTGGTTTGGGTTGCTTGTTGGCTCAGTCTGTTTGATGTGCTGCTCTGTGGTTTGGGTTGCTTTTGGCTCAGTCTGTGTGCTGCTCTGTGGTTTGGGTTGCTTGTTGGCTCAGTCTGTTTGTGCTGCTCTGTGGTTTGGGTTGGTGGCTCAGTCTGTTTGATGTGCTGCTCTGTGGTTTGGGTTGCTTGTAGGCTCAGTCTGTTTGTGCTGCTCTGTGGTTTGGGTTGCTTGTTGGCTCAGTCTGTTTGATGTGCTGCTCTGTGGTTTGGGTTGCTTGTTGGCTCAGTCTGTTTGTGCTGCTCTGTGGTTTGGGTTGCTTGTTGGCTCAGTCTGTTTGTGCTGCTCTGTGGTTTGGGTTGCTTGTTGGCTCAGTCTGTTTGATGTGCTGCTCTGTGGTTTGGGTTGCTTGTAGGCTCAGTCTGTTTGTGCTGCTCTGTGGTTTGGGTTGCTTGTAGGCTCAGTCTGTTTTGTGCTGCTCTGTGGTTTGGGTTGCTTGTTGGCTCAGTCTGTTTGATGTGCTGCTCTGTGGTTTGGGTTGCTTGTAGGCTCAGTCTGTTTGTGCTGCTCTGTGGTTTGGGTTGCTTGTAGGCTCAGTCTGTTTTGTGCTGCTCTGTGGTTTGGGTTGCTTGTTGGCTCAGTCTGTTTGTGCTGCTCTGTGGTTTGGGTTGCTTGTTGGCTCAGGTTTGTGCTGCTCTGTGGTTTGGGTTGCTTGTTGGCTCAGTCTGTTTGTGCTGCTCTGTGGTTTGGGTTGCTTGTTGGCTCAGTCTGTTTGTGCTGCTCTGTGGTTTGGGTTGCTTGTTGGCTCAGTCTGTTTGTGCTGCTCTGTGGTTTGGGTTGCTTGTTGGCTCAGTCTGTTTGTGCTGCTCTGTGGTTTGGGTTGCTTGTTGGCTCAGTCTGTTTGTGCTGCTCTGTGGTTTGGGTTGCTTGTTGGCTCAGTCTGTTTGTGCTGCTCTGTGGTTTGGGTTGCTTGTTGGCTCAGTCTGTTTGTGCTGCTCTGTGGTTTGGGTTGCTTGTTGGCTCAGTCTGTTTGATGTGCTGCTCTGTGGTTTGGGTTGCTTGTAGGCTCAGTCTGTTTGTGCTGCTCTGTGGTTTGGGTTGCTTGTTGGCTCAGTCTGTTTGTGCTGCTCTGTGGTTTGGGTTGCTTGTTGGCTCAGTCTGTTTGTGCTGCTCTGTGGTTTGGGTTGCTTGTAGGCTCAGTCTGTTTGATGTGCTGCTCTGTGGTTTGGGTTGCTTGTTGGCTCAGTCTGTTTGTGCTGCTCTGTGGTTTGGGTTGCTTGTTGGCTCAGTCTGTTTGTGCTGCTCTGTGGTTTGGGTTGCTTGTTGGCTCAGTCTGTTTGTGCTGCTCTGTGGTTTGGGTTGCTTGTTGGCTCAGTCTGTTTGTGCTGCTCTGTGGTTTGGGTTGCTTGTTGGCTCAGTCTGTTTGATGTGCTGCTCTGTGGTTTGGGTTGCTTGTAGGCTCAGTCTGTTTGTGCTGCTCTGTGGTTTGGGTTGCTTGTAGGCTCAGTCTGTTTGTGCTGCTCTGTGGTTCGGGTTGCTTGTTGGCTCAGTCTGTTTGTGCTGCTCTGTGGTTTGGGTTGCTTGTAGGCTCAGTCTGTTTGATGTGCTGCTCTGTGGTTTGGGTTGGTTTAGGTCCCGCCGGCAAAGCGTTTCCGGAACTCTTCGAGCGAGCGAGAGCTGGAGCAGGAGAGCGGCTCAGGATCCGACCCGGAGAACTCGGGAAGCTCGGACTCGGAATCAGAGAAGAACAGCGACCAGGTTAGAGCTGAGACCCCTTCCGCCCCCCCAGGTGAGAGCTGGGGCCCCTCCCTCCCCATGTGAGAGCTGAGACTCCTCCCCCCCAGGTGACAGCTGAGATCATTCTCCCCCAGCGTGACTCTCTCAGATCAGGGGCTCCCTCTTGATTTGGAGAGGAGGTGCAGGTGCTGGCGCCGCTACGTAGTGGTTCTGTTGATTGTGGTTCTGTTTGTGGTTCTGTTGATTGCGGTTTTGTTGATTGTGGTTCTTCTTCCTGTCAGGATTTCACCCCGGAGAAGAAGCCTGCAGGCCGGGCTCCCAGGAGGGCAGCAGGAGGAGGGGGGCGCACACAGGTCATGAAGTAAACATTATCTATAGAACATGCTGTAGGGCAAGCCTCCACTCCAGTCGGCTCACACACAGCACCCTGTGCTGGATATTGCTTTTCTAATGTATAGTTAAATATGAATAATTCCAGTTATGCTGTATCGTCTCAGGATCTGCGCTATATTAATCTACACGGTGCATGCAGATAAAGCATTGCATAGACCAGTGGTGTGCAAAGTGTGGGGCCCCTGGGGGGAGCACGGAGAGTCAGTAATGGGGGGGGGAGACTCTGAATAAAGGGGCATTTCTGTAAAACATTTTATTTAAATAGTTTTTTATAAAAGGATAGAAAATCTTAAATACATAATGACAGCTAATTAGTCCTAATTAGTGCGTGTGTCTGTGTGTGTGTGTGCGCTTGTGCGTGCTCGTGTACACTACTGTAACATTTACAGCAAAATCTTTTTAATTTTATCTTCTATTGAAATTCTTTAAACAGAAGCAGGACTCGGACTCGGATTCCAAATCTGATTCGGAACCGGAACCAAAACCCAAACCAGCACCTGAGGATGAGGAAGAGGAGAAGGCAGCAGAAGCATCAGCGTCCTCCGACTCAGAGTCCAGATCAGAGTCCAGATCAGAGTCGGAATCAGATCGACCCGTCAAGAAAGCACGCCGGGGCAGGAAGCCAGGTAACCACTGGGAGGGGCAGCGGTCAAACACACACACTGCGGGGTACTGGACACTAAACACACACTGTACTGGACACTAAACACACTGTACTGGACACACACAAACACACACACACACACACACTGTACTGGACACTTAAGCACATTCTGCAGCACTGGGTGCATCTGCTCTGGTGTCTCTGAACTTGTTCTGTATTCTTCACACATTCTTCCTCTCCTCCCCCAGCTGCAGAGAGGCCGCCCCCAAAGCCAAGGGGCAGAAAGCCGAAGACAAAGCCGGTCCCGGCCACAACCCCATCGAGCTCGAGCAGTGACAGGTGAGTGCAGTAGTGCGCGAGTGACGAGAGACTGGATCAGAGAGCGCGCGAGTGACGAGAGTCTGGATCAGAGAGCGCGGGAGTGACGCGAGACTGGATCAGAGAGCGCGCGAGTGACGCGAGACTGGATCAGAGAGCGCGCGAGTGACGCGAGACTGGATCAGAGAGCGCGCGAGTGACGCGAGACTGGATCAGAGAGCGCGCGAGTGACGCGAGACTGGATCAGAGAGGGCGCGAGTGACGCGAGACTGGATCAGAGAGGCGCGCGAGTGACGCGAGACTGGATCAGAGAGGCGCGCGAGTGACGCGAGACTGGATCAGAGAGCGCGCGAGTGACGCGAGACTGGATCAGAGAGGGCGCGCGAGTGACGCGAGACTGGACCAGAGAGGGCGCGCGAGTGACGCGAGACTGGACCAGAGAGCGCGCGAGTGACGCGAGACTGGATCAGAGAGGGCGCGCGAGTGACGCGAGACTGGATCAGAGAGGGCGCGCGAGTGACGCGAGACTGGATCAGAGAGGGCGCGCGAGTGACGCGAGACTGGATCAGAGAGGGCGCGAGTGCGAGAGACTGGATCAGAGACGCGAGTGACGAGAGACTGGATCAGAGAGCGCGCGAGTGACGCGAGACTGGATCAGAGAGGGCGCGCGAGTGACGCGAGACTGGATCAGAGAGGGCGCGCGAGTGACGCGAGACTGGATCAGAGAGGGGCGCGAGTGACGCGAGACTGGATCAGAGAGGGCGCGAGTGACGCGAGACTGGATCAGAGAGCGCGCGAGTGACGAGAGACTGGATCAGAGAGGGCGCGAGTGACGAGAGACTGGATCAGAGAGGGCGTGAGTGACGAGAGACTGGATCAGAGAGCGTGTGTGGGTGTGTCTCACAGTGACAGTATAATGAATGTCTCTGCGTTTTTCTCTCAGCGACAGCGAGCCGGACCGCATTAGCGATTGGAAGCGGAGGGATGAGGAGAGGAAGAAGGAGCTGGAGGAGAAGAGGAAGAGGGAGCAGGACGAGGAGCTGCGCAGGCTGAGGGAACGAGAGAAGGAGGAGGAGGAGCAGAGGAAGAGAGAGAAGGAGGACAAGGGGAACAAGGCCAGCGAAAGTGACTCAAGCGACACTAATGTGGAAGAAGGGGGCCGCAGAGACAAGCCCACCAAGAAGACCAAGAAACCCACCCCACCCAAACCAGCCAAATCAGACACTGACTCAGAGAAGGAGGTGGGGTGTGTGTGTGTGTGTGCGCTGTGCCCGGGTGAGTGAGACTGTGTGTGCGTGCGCTGTGCCCGGATGAGTGAGGATAACTCTTTCTCTCTCTCTCACACACTCGCTCTGCTGTGCAGGTGAAGAAACCAGCCAAGCGCCCTGAAGCAGTAAAGAAGGGCCGACCGCGGAAAAACAGGGAGCCGAAAGAGAGGAAGCGGAGACACTCTGAGGATAAACCCAGGGCCAGGTCAGAGTGCAGGGATACAGTGTGGGGCTGATCTTCTAATTCATTAGCTGGTCTAAAAAAGACAAGCTGACCCTGGGCTGTTTAAGCTGGGCTGGTCTCTGTCTCATGATTTTCACCCCTCGTTTCCCAGGTCGATGAAAGCAGAGAGGCAGAGGAGGAGACCAGAGAAAGTCCCGGAAAGGAGGGTGGAGAAGAAGAAAGGTGAGACCGGGTAGGATTACCTGGCTGGGTTAGGGTTACCTGGCTGGCTCATTTGGTGGATTATGTGGTGGAAACCTCAGCAGGCAAACTTGTGGTTAAAATCTGTCTCTGAGGAAGGGGGTCTCCCGAGTGGTGCATCTCTCCTCTCCTCTCCTCACCTCTCCTCCAGAAGGAAGCTGACAGTCTCAATGCTTTGTTCCTCTAGAGCCATCCCCTGAGGAGAAGCTGCAGAAGCTCCATACTGACATAAAGTTTGCCCTGAAGGTGGACAGTCCCGTGAGTATCCACTAGGGGGCAGCATAGTGCTGTGCTGATCTCTCCCTGTGTGTGCTCTCTCTCATGTAATTGAATGCATGTGTTTCTTGTTGCTTGGTTTCCTGCAGGATGTGAAGAAGTGTCTGCAGGCTCTGGAGGAGCTGGGCTCTGTGCAGGTGACCAGTCACATCCTGCAGAAGAACACAGACGTGGTGGCAACCCTGAAGAAGGTAGAGCAGAGGAGCTGGACCTGCTGAACCCTACAGCTTAAACACTGAGGGAGCTGCTGAACCCTACAGCTTAAACACTGAGGGAGCTGCTGAACCCTACCGCTTAAACACTGAGGGAGCTGCTGAACCCTACAGCTTAAACACTGAGGGAGCTGCTGAACCCTACAGCTTAAACACTGAGGGAGCTGCTGAACCCTACAGCTTAAACACTGAGGGAGCTGCTGAACCCTACAGCTTAAACACTGAGGGAGCTGCTGAACCCTACAGCTTAAACACTGAGGGAGCTGCTGAACCCTACAGCTTAAACACTGAGGGAGCTGCTGAACCCTACAGCTTAAACACTGAGGGAGCTGCTGAACCCTACAGCTTAAACACTGAGGGAGCTGCTGAACCCTACAGCTTAAACACTGAGGGAGCTGCTGAACCCTACAGCTTAAACACTGAGGGAGCTGCTGAACCCTACCGCTTAAACACTGAGGGAGCTGCTGAACCCTACCGCTTAAACACTGAGGGAGCTGCTGAACCCTACAGCTTAAACACTGAGGGACTGAAATTGTGCTGAACTCTCTCTCTCTCTCTCTCTCTCCTCCTCCCCTCACTCTCTCCTCCCCCTCCTCTCTCCTCTTCCCCTCACTCTCTCCTCTCTCTTGTTCAGATCCGCCGGTACAAGGCCAGTCGAGAGGTGATGCAGAAAGCTGCTGAGGTTTACAACAAGCTGAAGCTGCAGGTTCTGGGGGGAAAGGCTGAGCCACTGCAGAAACCCAAACAGCGAGTGAAGAGTGAGGAGGACAAGCCAGCGAACACGGGTGAGAGCCTGGGAGCTGGAACTGACTTATACAGCAGGGCTTCAAATCTCAATTGTGTTACACAGTGTAACACTGTAACGATCTGATTAGAGATTGGTGCCAGATCTTCTGGAGCGTCAATACAATTGCATTGCAGAGCACTTTTAAATCTTTAACTCACATTCACCTGATGTTGTATTAAACACTCCCCACAGACTCAACAACACCAGTGAATGGGGAGGTGGAGCCACAGAAGGCAGACAGCGAATCGGCAGAGCCGGCAGCAGACAACCCCAAATCACCTGGAACAGAGAACATGGACACTGCAGAGCAGCACCAGAACAGGTCAGCAGAGGGCAGCAGAGGGGGGTATTTCATGAAGTACCGGAACAGCTGACTAGCGGGCAACAGAGTATTTGATACTCAGTACACCATTCAGTTTATAATGGTGACAGTTTGAATTCTGCTCTGTATTACCAGTACAGCTCCATAGAGGGCAGCAGGGTGGTCTATACAGGTGTCAGTTTGAATTCTGCTCTGTTGAGTTTTTAGCTGCAGGTCGGTTTTTGTTTTGAACCCTTCCTGCTTCCTCCCCCCCTCCTCCCCTGCAGCCAAGAGAAGGCAGACGAAGCGTCGACAGAAAAGAATGACATCACGGCCCAGGAGCCAGCTGTTTCCATGGAGATAGAGCCGGGAGCCAGCGAGAGCTGAGACCATGCGGGAGTGAGCACAAAGGACTGTGGGATGTAGAATATAAACAAAACAAACCCTGGCTTTCTCACACTTCCGGTCTCTGACTTCTGCTGCTTTTTTTTTCTTTTTTTTCACTCGTTAATAACTTTATACTCTAGTAAAACCTGTCTGCTGTATATATTGGTACAATAGGGCAATGAGTATGGAATCCTACCCTTCCCCCCCTCCTCCCCCCGTCTCCACGGTCAAGTGCAGTAGCAGCATTCAGCCACTGTATGAGGTGGTGCTGTGTGCAGACCCCATGAGTGTTCATTTGAGAGCTAGCGATTTCTACAGCACCTCCTCTATGTATTCTGCTGCATTGGTTGTTAGCAGACAGTGATGCTAGAGGCTGTGCTCAGCACTGCAGCTCCGCTCTGCTGGACCCAGCCTGTGGGAGTGTCTGTCTGAGTGAGGAGAGACACTGCCTGCCTGCCTGCCAGGCTTCATTCGCACAGATTCGGGTCTCTTGTTTGCAGCGCCTGCCTGTGCTGCAGAAACTGACAAAGCATTTCATGCAAAAAAAGAGCGAGATAGGAGGGACATGCCCATCTTTAAATGAATAGAATAATGACATGGATATAAACAGCCTGGGCAGACCATCTTATCTGTCTGTCTGTCTGTGTGAGTGTGTGTGAGTCTGTCTGTCTGTGTGTGTGTGTGAGTCTGTCTGTCTGTGTGAGTGTGTGTGTGAGTCTGTCTGTCTGTCTGTCTGAGTGTGTGTGTGAGTCTGTCTGTCTGTCTGAGTGTGTGTGTGAGTCTGTCTGTCTATATGAGGTAGATGTGTTTGTGAATGAATGATTGTGTTAGTCTTGTAGGTTTGTGTTTGTATTTCAGGAGGTTACAGTACGTGCTGTGACTGTTTGTTCAGCTAGACTCACTGGGGACTCCAATCCCCTGAACAAGGTTTAGAAAATCAGGTCAGGAAGCGCTGTCCTTTAATGAAGAGGAATGTTTTTTTGTTGAGTTCTGGGTGCAACGGTGCAGCAGGATTGAAAGCTGGAGAAGGTACTTCATGTAGGAAAGTGAACTAAAATAAACCTGCTGTGCCAGTCCGTCTTCATTTATGATTTTACCAGCCACCCCCCATGCCACCATGCCAAGCTCCTTATCTGCTGTGGGACCCATTCTGCGCCTGCCCGAAACTGTCCTGTTCTGATCCGTGCCGAGTGGAGCTGCTGAATCCAGTCCTGCACTCACTCTTTGTGTCGTCTCTGCTTCTCTGTCTTGTTCTGTAACTGTGGCACAGTTTGTTTTTCTTTCTTTGAGTGGAATGAAACCTACGAGTTTGAAAAATATACAAGTGATTTTTTTTTTTTTTTTAATGAAAACCTGTTTCTTGTTTTTATTCTACTTCTTGCACTAAAATAAATAAATTATTCTGTTCAGAGACACACAGAGCTTCAGAATTTTAAAATATACTTTATTTAAAGCAGTAAAGTAGCATTTCTTTCTTTAAAAAGATTTAATCACAGAACAGTTTGAGTAAGAAACACAGCTGGAGCAGGGCAAGAACACAGCTCTGCTTTTCCCTCTTGCAAAGTGCCCGCTTCCATTCAGACCTCAGCTATGTCTCTGAAGACGTGTCGAGTCAGGATTCTCGTTTCCTAGTTTCCATTTGGAGCGCTCAGCCCTGGTCCAGTTCACTTGGGTTTGTTTCCATTGCCACGGTTACCGGACCTGGCGATCCAGAACCTGCTGTCATGTGGAAATCCCGCCCCAACAGGACTGACGGACCCTGAGTGGAATACAGACCACAGGGCAGCATGTGTGTGAAATACAGGATTCAGAAACGGGTTCTTCTCACACTGTGCGGGAGCATCTGTGTTTTACACGTCCGTCCGTCCATCCCCTCTCCCCTATTGTTTCAGATCCATTGGCACATTAATGAATTTTTTCCACACTCCCCCAGCATTACAATTGTCCCTGCCCCCTCTCGGAGCGATTCACAGAGCAGAACACCAGAACTCAAACACTCCATGGAATCGAAGTAGATTCAACAGTTACACTTGAACTTCAGAGGAAATCATTTTAATCAGTCAGTCCCGTGAGAAAGTATCATCTGCATAATTGAAAGGATCAGATTTCCACAAGTGCAACAAAATAACATCAAAGTGCTTTATTAAATTAGGACATACCATGAAGACTACAGTTTCTAAATAATAAAGCAGGTTCAGGTGCAGTCAGAGCAAGATGGGAACAGCTGGGTGGAATCCACTCAGCTTCATCTTTCAGTGAAGAGAGTCTGCAGGTCTTCACAGATACACTACATGCAGTGGGTTACCAGGGTCCAGTCTGCTTCAATGTAAATCACACATTTCTACTGGTCAGGATTTAAACACACTACGTGATTCGCTCTCGTTCACTCACCCAGCTCCTCCTGAGTCATGGGAAGGTAGTGTTCTGCCCACTCCTCTGATCTGCTGAGTGCCAGCTCCATGCCGCTCGACACCATCTGACCAACCCTTGACCCCATGACAGTATTGACCCCTCCACTGACCGCCGCCTTGGTCATCTCAACCCCGCCCCAGATCGCGCCCTTCGCCATGTCCACCATACCAGCCACACTACTGGTCACAGAGTCCCTCGCTCCAAACATAGTGTGAGTGACCGAGTCCCTCGTGTCAGCCACCACCTGGAACACAAAGCAGAACAGCACAGTGTAGCGTGTGTGCTGAACAGCACAGAGACACACAGAACAGTGTAGAGAGTGTGTTGAACAGTGTAGAGACACACGGCAATGCACAGAGGCACACACATACTGAAAGAGAGAGAGAGAGAGAGACACACACACACACACACCTTCCCGGTGGGCTGCTGCAGGATCGGAAGCGTCTCCTCCAGTTTATTCAGCCCCATGCAGGCGTATTCATTAGCTGTGGCAACTGCAATGCAAACAGACTGATGAACACCTGCACAGGTAACTCTCACCTGCCCCAGTCAGGTAACACTGTGGACTTACAGCTCCTTGTAGGCGTGGGGTCAGGAATCAGCAGGGGAATGAAGTGGGCAGTTTAAACAGATGGCAACTGTTGCTAATGCAGATTTCTGGAGCTTCTATTCCAAAGTGAGGCTGAAGGTTATAGTCTCCCAGTGTCCCAGCACAGCCTTCCCTCCCCTCCCTCTGCGCTATGCCAGCTATCTGGGCCAAGGGTAAGCCAGCCTTGCACACCACTGGGAGGGTGCCAGTCAGGGTGTGCAGAAATAGTTCACTTCTACACACAGTAACATACCCTCTGAGCTGACCGCTGCTGAAGAGCTGTGAAGAATCACACAGATCTGTGGGGTGAGGCACACTGGCAATGCTGCGAGTGTGTACGAGCATGCATGGCATTTACTTTGATCAGTTAAACTGCTGTTGAACATGTGATCCCCTGTCTCTGTGGTTTGTGTGTTAATCAGGCTTGTCTGATTGGATGCCCTTAAAGAAATGAAGCAGCCCTTCTTCGGCTCCAGTCACTCACTCTGGGGTTCAAGCTTGTCCAGGAAGGGTTTGGAGCCAGTAGCGGCAGCGGCCCCCAGGGTCTTCACGCCCATCTCGGCCGCGCTGCACATCGAGCGCAGGTACGGGTGGCTCTCCTTGGTGTTGGAATACGCCGCGGACATCATGCCATAGGCAGAGCTGAGCAGGGGCAGATTCACCACTCGATCCACCACGCTCTGAAACACACACAGAGCCACGCATAAACAAGGCTGGCTAAGCAACTCTTTACACAGTGTTGAGGGGATGGGATGGATCTCCTAGCCACGCCCTCAGCGTCTCTCCTGGACTTTCAGCATCCAACACCCGCAACAGCTTGCGGAGGAGCTCAAAATAGGCAGGAACGAAGTGTGTGTCTAGGGGAGTGTAACTGATCAATAATCAATACTCACCTGCTGCTCCTCACTGCTCTTCTGCAGCGCCGGTGGTGCTCCGGTCTCATTCCCGTTCTCAGCCATCATTCTCTCTTTCTCTCTCCCACGGGAATGCTGCTGCTCCTGGGAGAAACAGAGAGGAGTGACTGGGACACAACCAGAGCTGCTCTGCACTCAGCACTCAGAGTCTCCTGCACTGACCCTCACTCCCTCTCTCCTGTTTTGGAACCGGTACAGGCAGTGCTAGTGCAGGTGGGCTTGCTGATGTATTTGATGCTCAGGGCAGTGGATTGCTGATGTATTTGATGCTCAGGGCAGTGGAGTGCTGTTTTATGTGTGGATCGGAGGGCAGTGGAAGGTATTCGGAGAGTGTGTCTGGCTGCTCTCAGGCAGCGGTGGGCAGAATGCCCTCTTATCAGCATTGCAGCTCCACAGCAGCCCGACTGCTCAGGGCTTCACTAGGTTTGTAACTTCAGTGGTTTGGCACAAAAGCCGCTCCCTGAATCGGCTCCAATGTTTCCTAACCCTAGCTTCTGCACTGGTCAGAGGTCTTTGCACTGGCTAGCTAAGAAAGTGTTGGATTCCACTCTGTCGAATGTAAAGATCACAGGGTTGAAAATATCATGAAACTGCAGCCTGGTTCTTGCCATCTTGGCTCCAGTTTCTCTGTATTAGTCAGTGCAGTGCGCTGTGTGTTTGAGCCAGAATGGCGCTAGATGCCAATCCTCCTCTACTCTGCCCTTTAAACTTTGTCCCGTCACAGTAACGCAGGACAAAGTCAGGCAGGACACGTCAAGCTCCTGGTACCAGCCAGTGCGGGGTCTGATTATAGATAAGATACAGAGCCAGTGATCCACCGACAGGAGAGGGATGCGTGAGGTCGTTATATTGAGAAGATAACGCAAGGATATCATTGCACGTCACACACTGTCCACAACGTGAGCATGCGCACACGGTCCACGCCAGATACAGGCTGTGGAATACCAACACGAAAACGAGCCAGATCAGAACATACAATAGCAATGGACCACTGTTCACATGCATTAACCGAGCCAGGGGAATACAGAGGCTCGGCCACGGCTGTGTGCGCTTCAGAACGGACACAAAAAACTACCGTTTATAATAGAACTAGATAGAGAACCAATTACTCTAGACCAACGGTTTAAACACACACACACACACACACTGACACACACTGACCTCTACACACACACACACACTGACCTACACACACCACTGTAGCTGTACAGACCCCAAACCCGCCTCAGACACACCCGTTTCTTATCAAAAACTGAACGCAATACAGTCTGGTTACTAAACAGATCCACAGTCTCGCTGCGATTCCTGTAATTGACAGAGTTTCTATTGCACCCCAAACGCGGCGTCCCTTCATTAAAATAATCACATTCAAACTGGAAATCGCAGCTTCAGTTATTTAAGAACACAAACAAACATGTCGCACTTACAGGGTTTTTTTTTCTTGTGTTCTTGTTCTTTAAGTTTTCGCTTTCTGGTTCCACTTCTCGAGTTCCTGAACTATTCGAAAAACTGACTGAAGTTTTTAACTTATAGAAGAAGTGACGTCACCACCCAGGGTTGCTGGCAGCCTGGAGGCGGGTCGTGAGTGACAGCTAGAGACTCCGATCAAGAAGATAGATTTCCGCACTGGAAAGACATGAAGGCGGGAGTAAACGTTGTCAATCAGATTGCCTAATAAAAGTGAGTGACTTCGCCACTGGCGCACAGCGCTGCGCAGTGAAAGTGCTCAGGTGAGTCATGCGATAGAATGTTGCAAAGGCGTACAACATGCACTGCTTCATCAAGACAAACTATCGCGCTCAGTGTAAACGCATCAGCCCTTGTGTGGAAGCTGAGGCAAGGCAAGCAGCGACATTCATGGAAACACAAAACACTAACTTTGAAATCGTTTCCACCACACTGTGACTCTTCAAACTCTGACTGGTGCTGCTATAGGAGATCAGCGGGGCTTCACTTGCAGCACCCTGGCTGTGCAATGCAAGAGCCTCGCACTGGACTCCCCTTTATCCAGGTTCCAGTATCAATACGATAACCTTTAGGAGCTCTTTCTTCGTGTGCATCGTCCTGCATGCTGTTTGTTTGTGACTGAGCCCCTGCTGGCTCCCTGCACTCACACACACACACACACACACACTCCTGCACTCCTGCACTCACACACACACACACACCCCTACACTCACACACTGACACACACCCCTGCACTCACACACACACACCCCTGCATTCACACACTGACACACACCCCTGCACTCACCCACACCCCTGCACTCACACACTGACACACACCCCTGCACTCACCCCCCTGATAGTGACACACCTTGTGCAGCCGGCCTCTGATAGAACCGCTACGGCCTGACGTGCGTTGCAGTGACCTCTGAGACCTCTCAGTGACCCCGGGCCAGAGAGCCTGCAGTGGAAGCAGTGAGTGTGGAGGCTCTGAGCTGGCCATCTGAGGAATTGCACTCAATCTGCAAGGCAGCCCAGCTCAGTAGTGAGCTGAACTGAAAGGCTGCCAGTCAGGGAGGTCCCTTCAGCGCTGGAGAGGGTCACTCTTATTGCTGAGATATCAAAGCATGCTCTGGAGCAGTTTACTGGCTACCCTACAACGCCCTCCATCTCCTTTCCCAAAGCTGGCAGAACAGTTTGGATGTATTTTTGACAAGCTATGGTTAGACGCGCCACATTAGAGTGCTCCCTTTCTTCATATGATATTTTAACTGAGGATGATGCAATGTGTTGTTTGAAAAACACTGCCATCCAGTGGCTGAATGCTGTTATAGCACATATCTTTCACAGGAACCCTGATGCTGAACATGCTCATATATTGTCATGTTGTGCCTGGGAGTGGAGGGGAGATGCGGTGTAGGGACACAGGCTTCCAGCTCTTTAATTGATTATATATGCTGTACGAGGCCCACAAAGAGACGCTGACTGGTAGTTTAAAGGGTTCATTAGGAGTCCTTGTCTGTCAGTGGTGGCAGTGTGTTTGGCCGATGGCAGCACAGATTTGGGTGCAGATGGTTAGAAATATGTTTGGTGTGACAGTGCGCAGCAAGGCTGGGGCGCAGAGCTGTGTGTTTACAAGCGGAAGCCAGCCTGAGAATGAGGAGAAGATGAACTTCACTGGGCTCGCGTTCAACTTGATAAAGGGGGACAAGATCTCGATTAGGGAGGCCAGACTATTCAAATCTGTGTGTGCGTGCGGGTGTGTGTGTGTGCGTATGTGTGTGTGTATGCGTGCGGGTGTGTGTGCGCACGTGTGTGCGTGTGCATGTGTGTGTGTGCGTGCGGGTGTGTGTGTGTGTGCGTGTGCATGTGCGTGTGCGTGTGCGCGGATGTGAAAGAGATGTGAGCTCTCACATAGCTCCAGCTCCCCAGCCCTCCTTCCAGAGATCTGCCGGTAATTCCAGGGGTTTCACTTTCCGGGTCCCCAGAGTGTGAGATGAGGAGAGGCAGAGACTACACTGAGAGAGGGGGTCACACCATCCCTCACCCTGCGAGAGGACAGGACCTGAAATAAAGCAGAGACTACACCGAGAGGGGGGTCACACCATCCCTCACCCTGCAAGAGGATAGGACCCGAAACAAAGCAGAGACTACACTGAGAGAGGGAGTCAAACCATCCCTCACCCTGCGAGAGGACAGGACCCGAAACAAAGAAGAGAAACAAGGAGGCTTTGGGACTGTGACGCTACAACTAAATCACTATTTGCTTTCTACAGAGTGATAAAAATATGTCTTTATCCGTCAGTGTCATCTGTTTGTACACTGCTATTGTTATCTCTGTACCCATGAATATATTTCATGCTCAGCTATATAACACCCTCCACAGGTCCCTGATTTGCACAGCGCTGTGTGTGACCGTACTGCTCACTGCTCACTGTGTGTGTCTGTGTGACCACTCTCCTCACTGCCAGCCTGGGATCAGAGATATTAATTACATTCTCCACAGCTCTGGGAAATTGCTTTAGAGTGGCGGTCGGTGTTGTTGTTCAGAGATAAACATTAATAACAGCTGACATTTCCCCAGGCTGGTAATGTGACCCGATGGGCACTCTGAGAATACAAGAGGGACAGCCACCTGTCAAAGAGGGGACTGATGACAGGAAGCACGGCTCATTATTCACAGGGGAGAGATAGGGAGAAGGAGAGGGAGAGCAGAGGGGAGAGGGACTGACAAAAGGAAACACGACTCATTATTCACATGGGGAGAGGGAGGGAGAGGAGGGGAGTAGAGGACAAGAAACTAGAGGGAGGGGAAGGGGAAGACATTAGTGTTGCTGTTTCACTGTAATTGGATCTCCTCTGTCTCATCATCTTTCAATTTCACTGCCTTTTCATTAAAGCCGATATTGAACTTTATTTGATTCACCTCTGCCCAGCTCTATCTAAAACTGCCTCAGATTTAATCAGATGAAAATCAATCCCGCAGTCATAAAAAACACCCTGGATTCATAAAAAACTCGCCCTGGATTCATAAAAACACGCCCTGGATTCATAAAAACACGCCCTGGATTCATAAAAAACATGCCCTGGATTCATAAAAAACATGCCCTGGATTCATAAAAACACGCCCTAGATTCATAAAAAACACGCCCTGGATTCATAAAAAACACGCCCTGGATTCATAAAAAACATGCCCTGGATTCATAAAAAACATGCCCTGGATTCATAAAAACACGCCCTAGATTCATAAAAACACACCGTGGATTCATAAAAACACACCGTGGATTCATAAAAACACGCCCTGGATTCAAAAGATTGGATCAAAAAAAAAAAAAGGCTCCTCTGTCTGCAGCCCGTTGTGTCGTTTTTACTGAGAGGATTCTCAGCATATTAATTAATGAACCGATTAAAATTACATCAGTGTAATTGTCCTTTAATTATCCATGCAATTACTTTGCTTCAGTGTAATTCCAGGATGACTGTGATTGTCCCTGGAGAAGATGCAGTGATTGTACTGTGTGCCCCAGGACAGGCTGGGTTCACAGCAGTGTTTGTACTGTGTGCCCCAGGACAGGCTGGGTTCACAGCAGTGTTTGTACTGTGTGCCCCAGGACAGGCTGGGTTCACAGCAGTGTTTGTACTGTGTGCCCCAGGACAGGCTGGGTTCACAGCAGTGTTTGTACTGTGTGCCCCAGGACAGGCTGGGTTCATAGCAGTGATTGTACTGTGTGCCCCAGGACAGGCTGGGTTCACAGCAGTGTTTGTACTGTGTGCCCCAGGACAGGCTGGGTTCACAGCAGTGTTTGTACTGTGTGCCCCAGGACAGGCTGGGTTCACAGCAGTGTTTGTACTGTGTGCCCCAGGACAGGCTGGGTTCACAGCAGTGTTTGTACTGTGTGCCCCAGGACAGGCTGGGTTCACAGCAGTGTTTGTACTGTGTGCCCCAGGACAGGCTGGGTTCACAGCAGTGTTTGTACTGTGTGCCCCAGGACAGGCTGGGTTCACAGCAGTGTTTGTACTGTGTGCCCCAGGACAGGCTGGGTTCACAGCAGTGTTTGTACTGTGTGCCCCAGGACAGGCTGGGTTCACAGCAGTGTTTGTACTGTGTGCCCCAGGACAGGCTGGGTTCACAGCAGTGTTTATACTGTGTGCCCCAGGACAGGCTGGGTTCACAGCAGTGTTTGTACTGTGTGCCCCAGGACAGGCTGGGTTCACAGCAGTGTTTGTACTGTGTGCCCCAGGACAGGCTGGGTTCACAGCAGTGTTTGTACTGTGTGCCCCAGGACAGGCTGGGTTCACAGCAGTGTTTGTACTGTGTGCCCCAGGACAGGCTGGGTTCACTGCAGTGATTATACTGTGCCCCAGGACAGGCTGGGTTCACAGCCCCTGGTTAGTCCTAATATTGGACTGCCCGTGTTATTTGAGGTTTAGGCAGTCCAAGACTAGTTGGGGTCTATGTAATCTTTCGGTTATATCTCTTGAACTGCTCTTCATATTGTGAGGAGTCTTGGCACAGGCTTTCAGTGTCGTTCCTGTTCACCTTCTCATCCATACATTCAGCTTTGATTTATTAGTCCAGACAGTCAGCCAAATTCGATTTAGCTTTCAGAGTTTGTTTCACACACTGTGGCTGTTGAACTCGTTTTTCACTCTATAGCATCCACACCTGTACTGTTGTGTTCTTGCTTGATAGGGATGTACATATTACTGGGAGCAAGGCTTTGTAAAACAAGCATCAGGTCGACCTCTCATTAGAGCACCCTCTGGTGGCCACCTATAAGAATAGGGATTCTGCTTTTGAAGAGAGCGTCGCAGGCCGATAACATTCATTCAACTGCATCCTGACTGTGACTCCTGCACTTGTGTAGATGCTCAGGCACAAAGAGACTCCACAACAGGGAAAGTTTCGGATCATTTATTGGAATAAGAAACGTGATAGAGTAACACTGTGAGAGATTCACGAGGCAGGTTTCTGACACAAATCCACGAGCGTGAGCTTCTGTGAACCATCAGGGACCTGGACTCACTGAGCCCACCTGCCCAGGTGCTGTGCCCCCGGGACCCCGTCTCCTTCACACACCTCTCATTCCAAGAGGGTGCCCGCTATGCCCTGCTACAGGAGGATGGGGGAGCTGAGAGTTATTTTATTATATATATATATATATATATATATATATATATATATATATATATATATATATATAATGAATGTGCTGGTTTGATGTCTGAGCTGTGCTATCCACTGAGACAATGAGAGAGCAGGTGGGAGTAAGTGAGGCTCTAATGAACACTCAGCAGGTGGGCAGCAGAGCTTCAGGATCCCTGATCACATGACACAGTGTTTCCAATCCCCCCCCCCCTCCGGGCTAGCTCGCAGGTAACCCCTCAGCAGTACCTGCTGCAGACAAACACACTCATTCTGTTCCAGGACGGTCTGGGGGGGCCAGGTGCGTGATGTGTTTGCTACCCCCATTGCAGAGGCAAGCCAGGGGGCTTGATATTAACCCACGGGGGGTGGGGGTGGAGACACTGCAGTAGCAGATCTGAACTGGCTTATAGGCTCAACAACAACACTTTCTACAAATCTTTCAAGTGCTCCGGATTTCTACTGCAGGTTTATTTGCTTAGTTGCTGAGGAAGATAAATACTGTCAAATACCTGCTGGGTCTGTCGTGGAATACCTTCATGTTTTTCACTCAATAAGTTTTCAGGTTAATTTGAAAGAAACTTATTCTATCAAACTTGATTTCCTTCTCCGGTGCCATTAGTCAAAGTGCCAGTGAGCAGCAGCTCCGATCCCTGGAGTTTCATTGAGGAGCTCGGCCTCTGCACTCACACTCCTGTGTGGAGCTCGGTCTCTGCACTCACACTCCTGTGTGGAGCAGGGCCTCTGCACTCATACTCCTGTGTGCAGCTCGGCCTCTGCATTCACACTCCTGTGTGGAGCTCATGGTCAAATCTGTGCAGTCATTAAAACGGTCAAATACTGAGAGCCATATTCACAGTACTGCCAAAAAACTCACACGATAAGAGCAAAGAGATATTCAAAAATAAAACATCATTGTAATAATAATAATAATAATCAGTGCTTTCTAATTTACTGTCTAAAACTTTATAAAAATGCAAAATATCTTGTGCTTTTCTTTAAAATCTATACAGTGGAACAAACTTTTAAAAAATGTCTACTTTTCCCTTTTGTTTTCTCTTTTCTGTTTTTTGGTTTATATTTTCTGTGGTAATTGGAATCAGAGTCTGTTTTGTCGAGTCACTCTGGGGCCGGGCATCAGAAATCCATCGAGCATTTGGACAAACTCCATTCAAGACTCTTGTCTGCTCCTGCATCTTAGCTATATAGGCATACATACAGGTACATGTTTGTGTTTATGAAATATGATATTGTATTTTGAGTGCAGGATGCTGAGGGTGAGTACCACTGCCCTGTGTTCTGAAGTGATAGATGCCATTGCGCTTGCTGATAATGTGTGAACAGAGCAAAATGCACATCCAGTCAGATACTGCTTCTACCAGACAAGCCTTACAGGGATTACAAAGGAGTCGATACACTGCTGAACAGATCACTATAGGAGACATGGTAATCAGAACGTTCTGAGCGACATGAAGCCATCAAGCCTATCAGGGCTGGTCCAATTTCTAATAAAACAAAGGAGGTCTTCTATAAGAAGATGGAGACTCTGATGCATTTTTAAATGGGAACTGATCAAAAGAATGAATTGAGAG
>NC_054560.1:6640796-6670796 GCF_017654505.1 Polyodon spathula
TGTCCCCTTTGTGCCGGACGGCCCCCGAGCCGCCCGCCCCGCTGCGGGCGCAGTGTCGCTGCTGGTGACCCATGAACCAGCAGACCGCCAGGCCCGATAGTGCCGCCCCCATCGCGAAGGCAGAGACCGCAGAGACCATGAGCAGTTTCACAGAGACCAGGCCGTCCCGCTGCTCCACGAAGCTCTCCTGCAGGAGGCCTGGAAGAGACAGGGGGCAGGGGAGAGAGGGGAAGGGGAGTCAGTCAAGAAGGGATCTGTTTCTTTAGTTTGTTTATTGGCTTAGATTGTTACAAAGCAGTAATGGTACTTATAGTCTAAATAAACCAAAGATTGTGATCCTGCAATACAATGAGATGAAACACCTACATAGTGTACAGAATGAGATTACTGTTATCCATCAATATTCAGGGAAATGCAATTTAGAGAGTGAGAGAGTGAGTGAGAGAGTGAGAGAGGAGAGTGAGAGTGAGAGAGGAGAGGGAGCCTTTTGCCAGTAATGTAGTTGTGTGGAAAATGATGACACCACAGATACTGTATCTCTGCTCCACATGCACCATTTTTGCTGACAATGACACTGTAGCTCTTTGAAATACAGATCTTGTGAACCGTGGCAAGCTTGACTGATTAATTCCTACACAGATTGGGAAATATCATTTCCAGCTTCAGTTTCACAGACCCTGTTTATCACTGTTCTTGAGACCCACTCTTCTGTAAGGTAGTCTAACTGGGGTCTGTGGAAGCTGCTGTAAAGCTTCTCTCCCCCATCTCCTTCTCTCCCCCATCTCCTTCTCACTCCCTCCCTCTCCTTCTCTCTCCCTCCCTCCCTTCCTCTCCTTCTCTCTCCCTCCCTCACTCTCCTTTTCTCTCTCTCCCACCCTCTCCTTCTCTCTCCCACCCTCTCCTTCTCTCTCCCACCCTCTCCCTCTCTCTCCCACCCTCTCCTTCTCTCTCCCTCCCTCTCCTTCTCTCTCCCTCCCTCCCTTCCTCTCCTTCTCTCTTCCTCCCTCTCCTTCTCTCTCCCTCCCTCCCTTTCCATCTCTCTCTCCCCCCCCCCTCTGCCTCCCTAATTGCTTGGAAAGTGTTCCCTGCAGTAGACAGGGGTCAGTGCTGTATTTACATAATGCATTGTGTGTGAAGCAGCGCGCTGGTGCTGAGAAACCATTTAACAGAAAGCAGTTCTCTCTCGATGCGCTTCACAGATAACTGGGACGCAGCATTAACTGTACAAAAGATTTAGGGACAGTCTCTTCCCCTTTGTGCTGCAGGCTGGCAGCTCTTGTTGGGTTTGGATTTGATTGTGGAAATTATCTAATAGGCATTTTAACAGAGAGCATGGGTACATGAGTGAGCCTCTTTAACCACACCCCCCCTCTAACTATACCCCTCCTATTTAACCACACCCCTCCTCTTTAACCACACCCCCCTCTAACCACACCCCTCCTATTTAACCACACCCCTCCTCTTTAACCACACCCCCTCTTTAACCACACCCCTCCTCTTTAACCACACCCCCCCTCTAACCACACCCCTCCTCTTTAACCACACCCCTCCTCTTTAACCACACCCCTCCTCTTTAACCACACCCCTCCTCTTTAACCACACCTCCCTCTTTAACCACACCCCTCTCTTTAACCACACCCCCCCTCTAACCACACCCCTCCTATTTAACCACACCCCTCCTCTTTAACCACACCCCCATCTAACCACACCCCTCATATTTAACCACACCCCTCCACTTTAACCACACCCCATCTTTAATCACACCCTCTCTTTAACCACACCCCCCCTCTAACCACACCCCTCCTCTTTAACCACACCCCTCCTCTTTAACCACACCCCCTCTTTAAACACACCCTCCTCTTTAACCACACCCCCCCTCTAACCACACCCCTCCTATTTAACCACACCACTCCACTTTAACCACACCCCATCTTTAATCACACCCTCTCTTTAACCACACCCCCCCTCTAACCACACCCCTCCTCTTTAATCACACCCCTCCTCTTTAACCACACCCCTATTTAACCACACCTCTCTTTAACCACACCCCTCTTTAACCACACCCACTCTTTAACCACACCCATTCTTTAAACACATGCCTCTTTCCCTGGCCTTTTTAAGTTGTGATTGAATTTTTAAATGAAAACTCCTCACAGCCTGTCTCTGAGCAGAATTCTCTCTCTCTCCCTCTCTCTCTCTATTCTTCTCTCTCACCCCAGCTCTCTCACTCCTGCCTCTCTCTGGCAGTAATGAGTGAAGCCATTGCTCTGCTCTTCGCCTCATTAGATTTTGTACAAACCAGACCCTCGCTTGATTAAACCCTTTTAGAGGGTCTTTTCATTTGGAAGATTTATTATTTTTTGGTTTCAAAAGAGCCCTGCTCAGTTTAAAAACCCTCCTTCGGGTGAGAGCGCGGTCTGGACTGAGGTGCAGTGGAGTCTCGTTGATCTGTATTGAGGTGCAGTGGAGTCTCGTGTGATCTGTATTGAGGTGCAGTGGAGTCTCATATAATCTGGATTGAGGTGCAGTGGAGTCTTGTGTGATCTGTATTGAAGTGCAGTGGAGTCTTGTTGATCTGTACTGAGGTGCAGTGGATTCTCGTATGATCTGTATTGAGGTGCAGTGGAGTCTCATATAATCTGGATTGAGGTGCAGTGGAGTATTGTGTGATCTGGATTGAGGTGCAGTGGAGTCTCGTTGATCTGTATTGAGGTGCAGTGGAGTCTCGTTGATCTGTATAGAGGTGCAGTGGAGTCTCGTTGATCTGTATTGAGGTGCAGTGGAGTCTCGTGTGATCTGGACTGAGGGGCAGTGGAGTCTCGTATGATCTGTATTGAGGGGCAGTGGATTCTCGTATGATCTGTATTGAGGTGCAGTGGAGTCTCGTATAATCTGGATTGAGGTGCAGTGGAATCTCGTATGATCTGTATTGAGGTGCAGTGGAGTCTCGTATGATCTGGATTGAGGTGCAGTGGAGTCTCGTATGATCTGTATTGAGGTGCAGTGGAGTCTCGTATGATCTGTATTGAGGTGCAGTGGAATCTCGTATGATCTGTATTGAGGTGCAGTGGAGTCTCGTTGATCTGTATTGAGGTGCAGTGGAGTCTCGTTGATCTGTATTGAGGTGCAGTGGAGTCTCGTTGATCTGTATTGAGGTGCAGTGGAGTCTCGTATGATCTGTATTGAGGTGCAGTGGAGTCTCGTATGATCTGTATTGAGGTGCAGTGGAGTCTCGTATGATCTGTATTGAGGTGCAGTGGAGTCTCGTATGATCTGTATTGAGGTGCAGTGGAGTCTCGTATGATCTGTATTGAGGTGCAGTGGAGTCTCGTATGATCTGGATTGAGGTGCAGTGGAGTCTCGTATGATCTGTATTGAGGTGCAGTGGAGTCTCGTTGATCTGGATTGAGGTGCAGTGGAGTCTCGTGTGATCTGTATTGAGGTGCAGTGGAGTCTCGTATGATCTGGATTGAGGTGCAGTGGAGTCTCGTATGATCTGTATTGAGGTGCAGTGGAGTCTCGTATGATCTGGATTGAGGTGCAGTGGAATCTCGTATGATCTGTATTGAGGTGCAGTGGAGTCTCGTATGATCTGGATTGAGGTGCAGTGGAGTCTCGTATGATCTGGATTGAGGTGCAGTGGAATCTCGTATGATCTGTATTGAGGTGCAGTGGAGTCTCATATGATCTGGATTGAGGTGCAGTGGAGTCTCATATAATCTGGATTGAGGTGCAGTGGAATCTCGTATGATCTGTATTGAGGTGCAGTGGAATCTCGTGTGATCTGGATTGAGGTGCAGTGGAGTCTCGTGTGATCTGTATTGAGGTGCAGTGGAGTCTCATATAATCTGGATTGAGGTGCAGTGGATTCGCGTATGATCTGTATTGAGGTGCAGTGGAGTCTCATATAATCTGGATTGAGGTGCAGTGGAGTCTTGTGTGATCTGGATTGAGGTGCAGTGGAGTCTCGTATGATTTGTATTGAGGTGCAGTGGAGTCTCGTATGATCTGGATTGAGGTGCAGTGGAGTCTCGTGTGATCTGTATTGAGGTGCAGTGGAGTCTCATATAATCTGGATTGAGGTGCAGTGGATTCGCGTATGATCTGTATTGAGGTGCAGTGGAGTCTCGTATGATCTGGATTGAGGTGCAGTGGAGTCTTGTGTGATCTGGATTGAGGTGCAGTGGAGTCTCGTATGATCTGTATTGAGGTGCAGTGGAGTCTCGTATGATCTGTATTGAGGTGCAGTGGAGTCTCGTTGATCTGTATTGAGGTGCAGTGGAGTCTCGTATGATCTGTATTGAGGTGCAGTGGAGTCTCGTATGATCTGTATTGAGGTGCAGTGGAGTCTCGTATGATCTGTATTGAGGTGCAGTGGAGTCTCGTATGATCTGTATTGAGGTGCAGTGGAGTCTCGTATGATCTGTATTGAGGTGCAGTGGAGTCTCGTATGATCTGTATTGAGGTGCAGTGGAATCTCGTATGATCTGTATTGAGGTGCAGTGGAGTCTCGTATGATCTGGATTGAGGTGCAGTGGAATCTCGTATGATCTGTATTGAGGTGCAGTGGAATCTCGTGTGATCTGGATTGAGGTGCAGTGGAGTCTCGTGTGATCTGTATTGAGGTGCAGTGGAGTCTCATATAATCTGGATTGAGGTGCAGTGGAATCTCGTATGATCTGTATTGAGGTGCAGTGGAGTCTCGTATGATCTGTATTGAGGTGCAGTGGAGTCTCGTATGATCTGTATTGAGGTGCAGTGGAGTCTCGTATGATTTGTATTGAGGTGCAGTGGAGTCTCGTATGATCTGTATTGAGGTGCAGTGGAGTCTCGTATGATCTGTATTGAGGTGCAGTGGAGTCTCGTATGATCTGTATTGAGGTGCAGTGGAGTCTCGTATGATCTGTATTGAGGTGCAGTGGAGTCTCGTATGATCTGTATTGAGGTGCAGTGGAGTCTCGTATGATCTGTATTGAGGTGCAGTGGAGTCTCGTATGATCTGTATTGAGGTGCAGTGGAGTCTCGTATGATCTGTATTGAGGTGCAGTGGAGTCTCGTATGATCTGTATTGAGGTGCAGTGGAGTCTCGTATGATCTGTATTGAGGTGCAGTGGAATCTCGTGTGATCTGTATTGAGGTGCAGTGGAGTCTCGTATGATCTGTATTGGGGTGCAGTCGAGTCTCGTATGATCTGTATTGAGGTGCAGTGGAATCTCGTATGATCTGTATTGAGGTGCAGTGGAGTCTCGTATGATCTGTATTGAGGTGCAGTGGAATCTCGTGTGATCTGGATTGAGGTGCAGTGGAGTCTCGTATAATCTGGATTGAGGTGCAGTGGAATCTCGTATGATCTGTATTGAGGTGCAGTGGAGTCTCATATAATCTGGATTGAGGTGCAGTGGAGTCTCGTGTGATCTGTATTGAGGTGCAGTGGAGTCTCGTATGATCTGTATTGAGGTGCAGTGGAGTCTTGTGTGATCTGGATTGAGGTGCAGTGGAGTCTCGTATGATCTGTATTGAGGTGCAGTGGAGTCTCGTATGATCTGTATTGAGGTGCAGTAAAAGTGCAACTTTAGATTTCGACTCTCTCCCCCCCATTAGAGCGTGCAAGCCCCTCTCAGGTCAGGCACTGAGAGAGTTTGGACTCCGCTGTGAAGGCAGTGCAATACAGTAAATGGAATCAGCGCTCACCGTGACAGTCCCCGAGGTAGGAGGTGTTTCCGTGAGTGATGTCCTGCTCGAACGGGAGCCTGCAATCGAGACAATGACATTGAAACTGCAATTTAGCAACATGACAGCAGAACATATCATTCATATTATTATCACTGCACTGGGAACCTTGGGGTTGTCATTGTTTCATTGCATGATGAATTGAATCCTCTGATTGCAGGAGCAGAGCACTGAGGAGTGTGGGGACGGGGGGTGCTAATAAGAGTTGGGATTCAGAGCAGATGGATATTTTGTAAGAAATGTAGAATTTAGGAAATGCCTTTGTGAAGCCTTTGCTATTAAATGCATGTTTTAGCAATGACTCACAGCATATACATGGCATCGATCACTGTGTACCTGAGGGGGCAGTGCAGTGAATCACAGGAGTAAAGTGGTCAGAGTGAGGAGGCATTTGTGAAAGAAAGAGAATTCTGAGAAAAGAAACCTTGCTGATTTTATACGCTCAAGGGGAACATTAGAAAGCACTTCCAGAGCAGTTTGTTTGGAGGATCAATACTGTGCCAGTCTGCTCATACATGGGACCTGAACCCACTCCTCTGTGTGTCTCATGAGCTGCATTTCAATACTCTACGTTTGAAAGGCGGCTGTGCGATCCTCCACTCCACTAGCACAGCTTTATTTGGTTGCCTTTTCCTTTTCTGCAGGGCTCCCTGTTGCAGTTGCAGCAGGGAGTTTGAAGGCTGAATGCCTGCAGGTTTCTGGGTTGCTCAGTGAAGTCCTCACCTGGTCCCAGGTTCAAGGAAGGAGCAGGTGCTGCCCTTGGTCCAGCCGCAGTACGGGTCCTGAATGGAGATGCAGCTCCTAAAAACAAGCAAATACAGAAACAACAGCAAGTCAAGGTTAGAGACACATTAATAATGCAGATCACATTCACAGTGGCATCTTCAACTATTGTAAATATACATCAGCTTCAAAACAAAGGGTTATCCTCACTGAACTGCAGTGTAGGAATACAACACCAGATAACATTGTGTGAGTGTGAGTGTGTGTGTGTGTGTGTGTGAGTGTGTGTGTGTGTGTGTGTGTGTGTGTGGGTGTGTGTGTGTGTGTGTGTGTGTGTGTGTGTGTGTGTGTGTGTGTGTGTGTGTGTGTGTGTGTGTGTGTGTGTGTGTGTGTGTGTGTGTGTGTGTGCAGTGTGTGTGTGTGTGTGTGTGTGTGTGTGGGTGTGTGTGTGTGTGTGTGGGTGTGTGTGTGTGTGTGTGTGTGTGTGTGTGTGTGTGTGTGTGTGTGTGTGAGTGTGTGTGTGTGTGTGTGTGTGTGTGTGTGCGGTGTGTGTGTGTGTGTGTGAATGTGTGTGTGTGTGTGTGTGTGTGTGCAGTGTGTGTGTGTGTGTGTGTGTGTGAGTGTGTGTGTGTGTGTGTGTGTGTGTGGGTGTGTGTGTGTGTGTGTGTGTGTGTGTGTGTGTGTGTGTGTGTGAATGTGTTGCAGTGTGTGTGTGTGTGTGTGTGTGTGTAGGTGTGTGTGTGTGTGTGTGTGTGTGTGTGTGTGTGTGTGTGTGTGTGTGTGTGTGTGTGTGTGTGTGTGTGTGTGTGTGTGTGTGTGTGAATGTGTTGCAGTGTGTGTGTGTGTGTGTGAGTGTGTAGGTGTGTGTAGGTGTGGGTGTGTGGGTGTGAGTGTGTAGGTGTGTGTGGGTGTGGGTGTGTGGGTGTGAGTGTGTAGGTGTGTGTGTGTGTGTGTGTGGGTGTGAGTGTGGGCAGTGCACACACTGTATAAACTTACTTCATGCACAGGGAGTGCTGCTGGCAGCGAGCAAGGGGGACCCGGACCACACAGGAGGGGAAGGCCAGTAGGAGAGTGCGACTGGGCCTGTCAAGAGACATGGCTAACATGCTCCTGGACTCGGGGCCATCTCCACCGCACCTGGGAAACAGAGAGGCACAGAGAGGCACTTTCAATGCAGTACTGCAACATACCAGAGACACATTTCTCAAGGTACCAAGATCACAAGATGCTAACAGCACCATTTCAGAGGAAGGGAAACAAAACCTCATGCTGACAAACAGGATCCAGAAATTTACAGTCAGAGTTGTTTTTTTACTTGATTTGTAACATTAAGATTTGTTTTTGTTTTCTAAATTGCAGTTTGGTGTAAAGCCCTTGATAAATCTTGTACACTGTGGAGGTGCCAATGATAGTGGAATTCAGGTAAACTAGCAGCATGTTGTAAAGAAGGGTCTTTATTCTGCAATAGGATTGCAGGTCAGGGCTGGTTATATATGACTGGACTCTTACTTGTCAGGATTGTATCCTTCGAACTCCTCCAAGAAGAGGCTGCTGTTGGCAGGGTTGCTTTCACTTTTGGGTTTGATGAGGAATTTGAGGATGCTCCCCGTGTCTGAGCCCAGGAAGAGGACAGTGTTGTTCCTGTAGGGGCCGGCCTCTGTGTCCACGACAATTTTGGTGAGGTGGTACCTGAAACACCAGAGGCACCCGGCTTATAAGCAGCTCTCCACAGATACAGGGTGACAGCTCTGAGTGCAGGCAGGGATGGGATCACAGTTACAGGGTGACAGCTCTGAGTGCAGGCAGGGTGCGGGCAGGAATTACCTGACCATGGTCCTGATGATCCAGGGCTGGGGCCCCAGCGAGGGGATGGCCTCGTCCATCAGGGGGTGCGTCTTCACGAAGGTCAGAATCTCGTCAGGGAAGCTGCTGGAGGAGTTGTACCTGGAGCCTGGAAGTGCACAGCCTCCGGGTCTGGGAAGAGAGAAGAGCCATCAGGAGGAGCTGGCACCAGGGACAGGGTCGGCTGTACCTATTTGTAGTTAATGCTGTGGTTCTGTGGTGCTGGTTACCTGGGTCTGGGTACAGCCTCGTCCGGCACTGGGGTCCAGGTGGACTCAGGAGATTTCTGCTCCTTGAAGCGCCCCTGGAACACCCTGTCCAGCTGCTCCATATCGAACGCACACACGGCAGAGCCGGGGATACTGGGCAGCACAAACAACAAACAATTAGGACTGACACCACAGCAAGTGCAATCCAGCCTTTCAGACTGCAGGCAATAGAGAAAATAACAATACATTCAAATACACTGTCTTCTCTTCCAATCAGTTCAGATTCACGTGTGTTGTGTAAATTGCAGCTGACTCTGTATTCTTGGGTGTCTATTCCCTGGTGTGTGTGTGCAAGGTACAGTCAGCAGCTGCATGTTCATCTGAGTGCTTCTGCACAGCTGCAGCAAGCTGCTCTTAACTCGGTTTGGAATAAACAATAATGCACATTTTATACCAAGTCAAAACAGAGGAGACTCTAAAAGCTTTTTTTTTCTGCAAAACTTATTAAAATCATCTTCCCCAGAACCTTAATTAGAATCACATCTTAAGTGCGGCGAGTGAAACCACTAATTATCTCCAATTAGTTTTAATGCACATCTGCGTTTGCTGAATGACTGCGATGAGCTTTACTGCACGCTCTGTGTATTAGCGGGATCCAGCCAGCAGGTGGCCCCACACATGCACTTTGCTGGGATGGTTTTGAGACTCAATGTAAGCCTCAGGCAGACACACCTCTGTGTTTGTGTATGTATTGCAAAAACAGACTCAGACTTTGACTTAATTGGAAATGATTAATGAATGTGAAAAACAGCAGCTTGAACTGCATCTCTGGCTGCAGGCTGAGTTCTGTTTGCTGTTTGATTCAGTTATCAAGCTCAAGTTTTTCTATGCAGTGCAAATTTTTTCTCCACTGTAGAGCACTTCGTGATGTCTTGTGCATGAATTGCCTTGTGTCAATGACAGGAGTGAATGTGTTTCGCTGGGCTGCAGGAGGCTCATCTCTTGTGTCAATGACAGGAGTGAATGTGTTTCGCTGGGCTGCAGGAGGCTCATCTCTTGTGTCAATGACAGGAGGAATGTGTTTCGCTGGGCTGCAGGAGGCTCATCTCTTGTGTCAATGACAGGAGTGAATGTGTTTCGCTGGGCTGCAGGAGGCTCATCTCTTGTGTCAATGACAGGAGTGAATGTGTTTCGCTGGGCTGCAGGAGGCTCATCTCTTGTGTCAATGACAGGAGTGAATGTGTTTCGCTGGGCTGCAGGAGGCTCATCTCATAGCAGTGATCCCCACAGCTCCTGTGTGGAAGCAGCTGTTCAGAGTGAAGCTGAATGTGGTGTTGTCTTGAGATCATTGACATGTGCTTCTGTTCATCGGGACCAGTCCCTAGGGGCTGGGTGTGTGGGTGTGTGTTGAAAGGGAATCAAAAATACACATTGTAATTGGATAATCCTTAGATTTTTAGCAGTAAAGTAATGAATTCCCAGCTCTCAGGCACTGCTGCCCAGCTTCTTAGTAACGAGGACGTCCTCTGCTCCCAGATCCCACACTGAAGATTGGTTATAAAGATAGATACACTGTAGATATGCCAGTCAGCTCTTGCAGCTGCAGCAGTTTCCTGTTATAGATTGTTATAGATCACAGCTCTCTGTCTCTTTCTCCAAATTAATCTTCCTTCCACTTTCTTGCTACAACAGCAAACGCCCATTTATAATCGCAGCTGATGTTATTAAAGTTGGCATTTACAGTGACCTGCCCGTTTCTGCCATGAATACCAACGACTTCATCTCCATGAAAACCATACTGGCGTTGCAGCGTTTAATCAGCCGCTCTCCCTGACCCCCACCCCCAGCTCGCCGCATGCCAGAGAACTAGTAGTGGGGCCGTGCTTGACTTTCCCTTTAAGACAAAAACCTCATCAGCAATAAGCTGAAAGTCCAGTGATTTGCCACCAGTGGGCACCAAATGCTAGGTAACAAATCCCAGTACCACCACAGCTTGAAGTTGTCACCCCCTAAGACAGTTGTGTTAGCTTTTATATACCTCTCCCCCTCCTCCTCCCCCTCTACCTGTTGGACGGTGTTGAGAAGACCCCCAGCACCACATCTCTCCCGTCCAGCTGCAGGACCCCAGTGGTGGAGTGCAGCACGTTGAAGTAGAAGAGAGAGTCTCCCGGGACTGAGCAGTTGAGCCGAGCCTTGAGGAAGGAGGTCCACTGTTTCTCCAGCACTCTCTGAGAGCCCCCCAGATCACTCTTACACACACGGGCCACACGAGACACCAGGACCTGTCAGAGAGCATGAGAGTGAAAGAGTGAGAGAGTGAGAGTGTGGGTGAGTCAGAGAGTGAGAGAGCATGAGAGGGTGAGGGTGAGAGAGTGAGACTGAGAGAGAGTGAGAGAGAGAGTGAGAGACTGGGAGAGTGTGAGAGAGTGAGAGAGAGAGTGAACCTCTACGATCACTCTTACACACGTGAGAGAGAACATTGGAAAATGCATTTCAACATTTAATTCATTTTTTTTCAAATGTAAAAGTCCTCATTACCTTTTCTAGGTAGTTGAACTCCATTGCCATCTCCCTGAAGAAGAAGTAGACGTGGCCCCTCCATTCCACAGAGCTGACAAAATAGGGCTCTGAAACACGGAGGGAAGCCCATTAATACACCCCACTTCACACAAACAAGAGCAGGGTTTATGTGAAGCACTGTGCAGCAGGGCTGGTGTGAGTTTCAATGGGTTTATGTGAAGCACTGTGCAGCAGGGCTGGTGTGAGTTTCAATGGGTTTATGTGAAGCACTGTGCAGCAGGGCTGGTGTGAGTTTCAATGGGTTTATGTGAAGCACTGTGCAGCAGGGCTGGTGTGAGTTTCAATGGGTTTATGTGAAGCACTGTGCAGCAGGGATGGTGTGAGTTTCAATGGGTTTATGTGAAGCACTGTGCAGCAGGGCTGGTGTGAGTTTCTGGTGTGAGTTTCAATGGGTTTATGTGAAGCACTGTGCAGCAGGGATGGTGTGAGTTTCAATGGGTTTATGTGAAGCACTGTGCAGCAGGGCTGGTGTGAGTTTCAACTGTGCAGCAGGGCTGGTGTGAGTTTCTTGTCACCGAGGAGTTTCAAACTTGTCACCGAGGAGGACAGGCTCTACCTCTGAACCACTTGGAGTCATGCTTGACGGTGCGCAGAGCTGGACCGTCCCCCAGGCTCCGGTAAATAACAGCGTCAATCGCCAGGAAGTCTGTCACCGTCGCCGTGAACAGGTTCCCACCTGAAACAAAGGACACACTGAGATCAGTTCCAGGGAGCAAAGTGGACAGAAAAAGGGAACAGATATCACTGGAGTAAAATACAACCTGGAACAAACCAGACAACACAGGAAATGCAGACAGTGCTAAGAGACTCTGTTCACAAAGCTTTGTGAGTCATGCACGGATTTAAAGACTCTTGTTTGGTTTTGACATCAGAAAGGTGGCAGAGGATCTGGCGGGTCTGACCTGCAAAGAGGGCAACGTTGGCGTGTTTCGGGTCGTAGGGGCAGCGCGCCATCCCGCTGATCGTGTCCCCAAGAAGCTCCAGAGAGTCCGACTGAAACAGGCAGAACCACACCGATTACCTACAGAACACGATCAGGGAGCAGCTCCATACAAGCCACTATCCATCTCCTGGAGAGGGGCAAACCTGTGAACACCCTACACTGTATCCTACACAGCACCTACACTGTATTCTACACAGCACCTGCACTGTATTCTACACAGCACCTGCACTGTATTCTACACAGCACCTGCACTGTATTCTACACAGCACCTACACTGTATTCTACACAGCACCTACACTGTATTTGGGTCTATAGATTATAGAAATATATAGTAAGATCACAATATATTTTTGAGATCCTGAATATAAAATATTTAAAAACTGCCCTCCAGGGAGAAGATCCTGTCCATATAAAGCCTGATTAAATCAAAGCCCTCCTCCTCCCCTCTTAGCTCCTCCCATCAGAGCCCCCTTCTCGTCAGAGCTTCACCCTCCCCTCAGAGCCCCCCTCCCCTCATAGCCATCCCTCTCAGAGCCCCTCTCCTCAGATCCCCCTCCCCTCAGTGCCCCCCACAGGGCCACCCCTCCCCTCAGAGCCCTACCCTCAGAGCTTCAACCTCCCCTCAGTGCCCCCGTCCCCTCATTGCCCCCCCCTCCCCTCAGTGCCCCCCTCTCCTCAGAGCCCCTCCCCTCAGTGCCCCCGTCCCCTCATTGCCCCCCCTCCCCTCAGTGCCCCCCTCTCCTCAGAGCCCCCTCCCCTCAGTGCCCTCCTCCCCTCAGCACAGCCCTGGCTGAGTCAGCCCTTAATTAAAGAAGCAGCCGTCTTGCTTTGTTAATCTGCAGCTTAACTGGTACAAACTGGTCATTTAATACAGCGGCCTTAAAGCCGTATCGATGGAACAAGATTGAGGGCTGCACTCTGGTGTGATAGACTCTGGAAATTAGGAGCGTGTTCATTGCCCATTGAAGTGCTGCTTTTATTGGGTTCCATCAATTCTCACTCTGCAGAGACGCAGCTCCACTCCCTCGGGGGAGATGTACGGCTGGCCCTGGAAGGGAGCGGACAGGCTGCAGAATTATTATACATTTGTATTTATTTATTTACTTATTTATTTACAAGTGGAGTTCAACATGTTTGAAACCAAACAGAGCAGAGGGAACCAAATTGGTTCAATTCCCATTAAACAGAACCACCCTTTAACTGAATGCACTTGTTCTACAAACTGATTTTATTGTGCCTCTGGGGAAAAAAGATTTTCCTTGGACCCTAAACCAATTCTCTTGAGGACTGGGATGGAAACAGTGTAGCCTAGCAGTGAGAGCTGATGGGCTGGGAGGCAGTGTGGGTTAGTGGTTAGAGCTGAGAGACTGGGAGACAGTGTGGGCAGTGATTAGAGCTGAGAATCTGGGAGGCAGTGTGGGCTAGTGGTTAGAGCTGAGGGACTGGGAGGCAGTGTGGGCAGTGTTTAGAGCTGTGAGACTGGGAGGCAGTGTGGGCAGTGATTAGAGCTGTGAGACTGGGAGGCAATATGGGCTAGCGTGGTTCAGAGCTGAGGACTGGGAGTCAGTGCTAGTGGTTAGAGCTGACAGTGCTGACTGAGTGGGAGGGAGTGGGAGGCAGTGTGGGCTAGTGGTTAGAGCTGAGAGACTGGGAGGCAGTGTGGGGTAGTGGTTAGAGCTGAGAGACTGGGAGGGAGGTGTGGTCTAGTGGTTAGAGCTGAGAGACTGGGAGGAGGCAGTGTGGTCTAGTGGTTAGAGCTGAGGGACTGGGAGGCAGTGTGGGCTAGTGGTTAGAGCTGAGGGACTGGGAGGCAGTGTGGGCTAGTGGTTAGAGCTGAGAGACTGGGAGGCAGTGTGGGCTAGTGGTTAGAGCTGTGAGACTGGGAGGCAGTGTGGGCTAGTGGTTAGAGCTGAGGGACTGGGAGGCAGTGTGGGCTAGTGGTTAGAGCTGAGAGACTGGGAGGCAGTGTGGGCTAGTGGTTAGAGCTGAGGGACTGGGAGACAGTGTGGTCTAGTGGTTAGAGCTGAGGGACTGGGAGGCAGTGTGGTCTAGTGGTTAGAGCTGAGGGACTGGGAGGCAGTGTGGTGTGGTTAGAGTGGTTAGAGTTAGAGCTGGCTGGGAGGCAGTGTGGGCTAGTGGGTTAGAGCTGAGTGTGCGTGTGATGGACTGGGATGTAGCGCCCCCCTGCCCTTCTTCACTCTCCACTCCCCCTCTGCCAGCCTGTCTCCTTGCTCTTATGTCGAGCCATTTGTCAAAACTATGACAGCTGTGCAAAGCGAAACACTTCCACTGCTTAGAAATATGCTGCTGAAACCCCAACACCAGCTGCAGCAAGCGCAGGGTTCACACGGCTGGGTGGTTATTGCAGCAGCCTCTCCACTCAGAAACTGGAGCCCAGGAGCAGCTGCAGCAAGCAGCAAGCCCACTGTGTGCAGCATCAGTGTGGAGTGTAAAACAACCAACAAAAAACAACAGTGATTCCAGCCAGTCTCTCGGGAGAGTTTGCACATCACTATGCATGACATGGAAATCAGGCACCTGTTGCAGAGCAGTTGAGCCCCTCCTGGTTTTACTGAGTCACACCCGAGATTGAATTGACATGCTATGGACCGGAGCACAGTAAACCTGGAATGTCAGCCCTGGTTTGTGTTGAGAGAATCAGTGCAGTTCATCTAATAATTACAGTCACAAGGTGGTATAATGCACAGGTCAAACCGAAGCCTAACTACACTGAACAACTCCCAGGCACTGCAGCCATGCAAACTGTAAAGACACGTGGGTCCAGATTTAAATAGTATGAAAGTGGCACAATTCTTTCATCAAGAAATAAAGTTCCCTGACTGAGCAGAGGTTTCATTAACACACAAAGGGGTGTCTCAGAGTGCAGCGGGGGCCAGTACTCACGGAGTAGTTGGCACACAGAGGGTTAAAGGCGTTGGTTCCGCACACAAACAGTGTGCCGTCCCTCCGGCTCAGCAGAACCTTCATGAAGTTCCGACACTCGTCCTGTCAAGAGGTCAGATCAGAGGTCAAGCACAGAAACACCTCCCTCCCCTTGCTGCACAGCTTTCAATGCAGGCTGCTTTTAACAGCATGTGAATATGGCTGAGTGAGTAGAGAATGGGTCACAATATAATGGGTTTATAACAATGCATGCCAGTGTTGTGATATACATGAGCATCTTCCTTAGCAGAACTCAGATCACTAGCAGAGTAATAAAATGATCATGATTTGTAGAAGAAACTGGATCTGTGTGATTGGTGAGGACTTGTCTATGTACATACTATATGTCCAGCAGGAGTCAGGTTTCAATCACACTCTCACTCTCCTCCCCATGCTGCTCACTGCCAGCCCCGTGTCAGCTGCTCTGGAAAGGGGCTCAGAAAGGGGCTCTGGCTCCGACAGCTCATACTGTAGAGTCAGTGCTGGGGCTGATGTAATGGAGGGGGGGTACTGAAGTGCTTTCGCAGCTGTGCTCCCTCTGAAAGATTTCATTTACATAAAATGTGATTTTTAACTTAAAAAGTGTCCCCTGAAGGGAGGGTGTTTGCTGGCTGCAGAGTTCTGGCTTGGTTCAGGGGAGCCCCTGGGTTCAGTTCAGGGTTGGTTCGGGGGAGCCCCTGGGTGCAGTTCAGGGTTGGTTCAGAGGAGCCCCTGGGTGCAGTTCAGGGTTGGTTCGGGGGAGCCCCTGGGTGCAGTTCAGGGTTGGTTCGGGGGAGCCCCTGGGTTCAGTTCAGGGTTGGTTCGGGGGAGCCCCTGGGTTCAGTTCAGGGTTGGTTCGGGGGAGCCCCTGGGTGCAGTTCAGGGTTGGTTCGGGGGAGCCCCTGGGTGCAGTTCAGGGTTGGTTCGGGGGAGCCCCTGGGTGCAGTTCAGGGTTGGTTCGGGGGAGCCCCTGGGTGCAGTTCAGGGTTGGTTCGGGGGAGCCCCTGGGTGCAGTTCAGGGTTGGTTCGGGGGAGCCCCTGGGTGCAGTTCAGGGTTGGTTCGGGGGAGCCCCTGGGTGCAGTTCAGGGTTGGTTCGGGGGAGCTCCTGGGTGCAGTTCAAGGTTGGTTCGGGGGAGCCCCTGGGTTCAGTTCAGGGTTGGTTCGGGGGAGCCCCTGGGTGCAGTTCAAGGTTGGTTCGGGGGAGCCCCTGGGTGCAGTTCAGGGTTGGTTCGAGGGATCCTCTGGGTGCAGTTTAGGGTTGGTTCGGGGGAGCCCCTGGGTTCAGTTCAGGGTTGGTTCGGGGGAGCCCCTGGGTTCAGTTCAGGGTTGGTTCGGGGGAGCCCCTGGGTGGCGAGCAACCCCCGATTCAGAGTACCTCACACCTGGCACTGCAGCTTAGATTCAGTAACGACCTCCCGATGCTGGCAGTATGTCACTGTTCTCTCCAACTCAATTTTCATTGTGTAATTCTATTCCCTTACCTCTAGGGCATGGCTAAATAACATTACAGCTGAGAGAATTGTAGAAATGCTGTTTATTTTTGTAAATGACTTGGAATTAGCACTGAGAGACTGATCGAGACGCAGCAGCCTCCCTCTCTGAGTCCCTGCCAGATGTTTCTCTGAATAAACAATGAGATTCCTCAGTGAGGCTGACAGGGAAGCACTCTGTTTCAGGTAAGCCGGTCTGCCTGTCCCTTTCCCTGCTGTGTCACAACACATCTCTCCCTTTTCTTCCCTCTTTCCTCTCAGTATCTCAATCTCCCTCTCAGATAGCTCTATCTCTCTTAATACCCCCCCTTGCCCTTGAGCAGAGTGCCCCCCTGTGACCTCTCTGCAATTTGATTTTATTTCGCAGTTTATTTCCCCCGACAGGCGAGCCCAGCATCTTGTTTCTAGTGTGTGTGTGAGTGAGTGTGTGTGTGTTTGGAGGGGATGATGTAATGCTGTAGCGCTGTGTGCGTGTGTGTGTGTGTGTGTGTTCGGAGGGCATGTTGTAATGCTATAGTGCTGTGTGTGTGTGTGTGGTGTGTTGTGGTGTGTGGTGAGTGATGTAGGGGATGCTGTAAGCGCTGTGTGTGTGTGTGTCGAGTTGTGTGTTCGTGTGGGTGTTTGTAATGCCGTGAATGCTGTGTGTGTGTGTGTGTGTGTGTGTGTGTGTGTGTGTGTGTGTTCGGAGGGCATGTGGTGTAGTGTGTATATGTTGTAGGGCATGGTTGTAATCATTGTGTAGCATGTGTGTGTGTGTGTGTGTGTTCGGAGGGGATGATGTAATGTTGTAGCGCTGTGTGTGTGTGTGTGTGTGTGTGTGTGTGTGTGTGTGTTCGTGGGACGTTGTAATGCTGTAGCGCTGTGTGTGTGTGTGTGTGTGTGTGTGTCTGTGTGTGTGTGTGTTCGGAGGGGATGTTGTAATGCTGTGTACAATTCAGCACATCTGCACATTGAGATGATTTATTACTTTAATAAAGCTTCCTTCAAAAGGATGGACTCAAGGTGAAACAACCCAATAAAAAAAGAATTAAGAAACAGACACACACATACACACTCACAGACACACACACGCTCACACCCCTCCAGACACACACACACACAGACACACACAGACTCACACACACACACACACACACACACTCACACCCCTCCAGACACACAAACACACACACACACACAGACACACACACACGCTCATACCCCTCCAGTGGCGGCAATACCCCTCCAGTGGTGTGACACCACACAGACCACAGTCAGACTCACACACACACACACACTCACACCCCTCCAGACACACACACTCATACCGACACACACCCACACACACACACACACACACACACACACACACACACACACACACACACACACACACACACACACACACACACACACACACACACACACACACACACACACACACACACACACACACACACACACACACACACACACACACACACACACACACACACACACACACACACAACAGCAGCCCTCAGTCTAGTGTCACTACACATGATGGGAGTCAGATCACATTGACATTCCTCTGGCTGGGGGGACAAGCGAAAGGGACATGAAAGGAGAGCAGTTAAGATTAAAATTGAATTTTCTACTAGGATTATGAGAATGTGAATTTTCTACTGGATTATGAGAATGTGTCAGTTCTGATCAATCAACCAGAAATAATTAATTACAAAACCAATTACGCAGACAGCTAATAAATCACATCTGACTAAATCATTTCGACAGGATACAGGGGGAAAAACAAAACACGTGGGTGAGAAGGTAGGATGGAGAGTCTAGGGGAGATGGAGAGCGGGTCTAGGGGAGATGGAGAGTGGGTCTAGGGGAGATGGAGAGCGGGTCGAGGGGAGATGGAGAGCGGGTCTAGGGGAGATGGAGAGCGGGTCTAGGGGAGATGGAGAGCGGGTCGAGGGGAGATGGAGAGCGGGTCTAGGGGAGATGGAGAGTGGGTCTAGGGGAGATGGAGAGCGGGTCTAGGGGAGATGGAGAGAGGGTCTAGGGGAGATGGAGAGCGGGTCTAGGGGAGACGGAGATCGGGTCGAGGGGAGATGGAGAGCGGGTCTAGGGGAGATGGAGAGCGGGTCGAGGGGAGATGGAGAGCGGGTCGAGGGGAGATGGAGAGCGGGTCGAGGGGAGATGGAGAGCGGGTCGAGGGGAGATGGAGAGCGGGTCTAGGGGAGATGGAGAGCGGGTCGAGGGGAGATGGAGAGCGGGTCTAGGGGAAATGGAGAGCGGGTCGAGGGGAGATGGAGAGCGGGTCTAGGGGAGATGGAGAGCGGGTTGAGGGGAGATGGAGAGAGGGTTGAGGGGAGATGGAGAGCGGGTCGAGGGGAGAACGTCGGGTGTACAGATGGAGCGTGCATTTTTGACCAGCTGTTTAAATACTTCTAGTGATCGAAATTCGTGTTTAAAATAATTTCCTCAGTTTTTATTAAATAAAGTGCAAATTTCTAATGGCCAAATTCCTCTTAGGGATTGTTCTGACAAATTCTTATCTGATATTTTATCTCTCACACGTTTTCATACAAAAAAGCAAATTTTACAAAGCATTGTCACAAAATCAGCCAATTACAATTTGTTTTCATGATCAAACTCAAAGCTTTAAAGTACCATCACCATCAAAGTGTCTTCTCTGAGAAAGAAAGAAAGATGACAGGGCTGGTCTCTTTGACACCTGGCACTATGCTGACGCATTTCTCTCACTATAATGAAACAAACATGTGAAAACAGTGTGGCAGAAATCCAACTGAAGCCCTCCAGTCAGGAACCTGATCATTCACTCATTGAGCTGTGAGAACACTCTCGCTTCCTCAAACACAACACATGCTCTTTTATGACCAGCGCTAACCTTGGATTAGCTTACCTCATGTTTGCCTTTCATCCTGCAGACTCTGATGTCATTCTGATTCGATTTCCAGGTGTGCTTCTGCAGGGACACATAGAGTCAGAGTGATTAGAGCTGAGGGACTGGGAGGCAGTGGGTCCCAGTGGTTATACCTGAGGGACTGGGAGGCAGTGGGTCCGAGTGGTTATACCTGAGGGACTGGGAGGCAGTGGGTCCCAGTGGTTATACCTGAGGGACTGGGAGGTAATGTGGCCCAGTGATTAGAGCTGAGGAGAGCTTCTTCACTTGAGCAGACCCCTAAACATTAGCTCTGGGGCAGCACTGTACTCTCACTCTGAAACTGACATTGCATTAGACTGCGTCACTGAGGCTGACACAGAAACCATTATTACTATCACCCGCTCCTCCATCTGCCTGGGACAGCAATCTGCAGCCTCAATGAGAAACGCTTCTAATGGGATTTCGTTTTGTAGCCAAGGTGTAACAGCCTCATCACGGAGATAGCACTGCAAACCGAGAGCTTTAAATTAAGGGCAGAGTGCATGGCAAGCTTGTTTGAGAGATAACATTGCAACAGGGTGCATAACACAGCAGCCGTATATCAGCCACAGCTGAGTTAGAGCACATGAGAACGAGTGCCGAGGTGTGGATAGCAGCTCCGCATCACAGACAGTGAGAGTGGAGTGCATAGGAACCTTGCAATAGAGCAGGAGAAGTCAAAGTAGCGTTTCATTCAAAATACAAGAACCCCAAGATCCGAACAGCAGAGCGAATGTAAATAAACTGATCCTCTGGCTGAGGTCCTTTGGGAGACATCCCTGTGTGTGCTGTGCCCCCCCTGCTATGCCCCCCCTAGCCCCTGGGTCCTCAGAGAGGAAGGAGGAGTGGATACAGAGACATTCCCAAGAACAGAAAAGGGATGCAGTCTCCATTCCTGGGCTGCTCCCAAAATCAGCTTGCCTCCTTTCCCAGGAAACAAGATGCTTGCTGTCTGGAGCGCATCTGTCTTTGTGTTTAACTGCGCCCCAGGGAGCAGAGCTCGGTTACAGCGGATTGCATGTCACTGCTCCCAGCTGCACTGTAGTACAGTACAGAGTGAAGGTTAGCACTCAGGAGTGAGATCAATCCAGCTGAGATCCAATGTGTCACTGTGTGTGAGCCCCGCTCTACTCACCCTGCTGTAAAACATCTCCTCCCCCACCAGCACATCCAGATCCACACGGTACAGATCATCTCTGAAAGAGAGGGAGAGGGAGGAGTGAGGGGGGAGAGAGGGAGAGGGGGGAGAGAGGGAGAGGAGAGAGAGGGAGAGAGAGAGGAGGGAGAGGGAGAGAGAGAGGGAGAGAGAGGGAGAAGAGAGAATGGAGGGGGAGAGAGGGAGAGAGAGAGAGGAGAGGGAGAGGGAGAGAGGGAGAGAGAGAGAGAGGAGGGAGAGGGGGAGAGGGAGAGGGAGAGGGAGAGGGAGAGAGGAGAGAGGAGGGAGGGGAGAGAGAGAGGGGGGAGAGAGGGAGAGGGAGGGGTAGAGAGAGAAGGAAGAGGGAGAGGGGGAAGAGATGGAGAGAGGGAGAGTGGGAGAAGGAGAGAGGGAGAGAAAGGGGGCGAGAGGGAGAGTGGAAGAGAGAGAGGGTGGAGAGGGGAGAGAGAGAGAGGGAGAGGGGAGAGGGAGGAGAGGGAGAGAGAAACCTCCCCCCCCCCATCCCCCCCCCCTTGTAGAGAGATGGAGGACAGAGAGAGGAAGAGGGAGGGGTAGAAAGAGAGAAGGGAGAGCGAGAGGGGGGAGAGAGGAATAGAGAGGGGGAGAGAGGGATAGAGAGAAGGGGAGTGGGGAAGAGAGAGAGATTTTAAATGACAGTGCAACAGTTTCAAATCAATTTAACAATTCTTTTACATTTACAAACCAAACAAGCAAAATGTATTTGACCTAACCCAGTCTCGGGTTCAGCAGAAGTCCATTAGCTGTAATGGCAGCGTGTAAAACAAGAGAGGGCACTGTGTTGAAGCAGCAGGATCTGGTTGGGACTCCTGACTCTGCAGGAATGCCAGCTAGACCAGCAGCCAGATCAATAGCCTCCCCCTTCAGGACCATTAGCTGTACTAGAGGGAGGGCAGCAGCCGCGGAGGAGTCAGAGGGATGCTGGAGACACGAGGACTGATGGAGACGATTACTGTTCAACTGCAGTGAAAGCGAAGAACACCAATACAAAACAATAGCAGGTCAATTCCAATCACATTGGAGAGAGGGAGGGCTTGTTGAGCCTGCCTTACATGGGATAGGGTTGTGTTGTCAGCATTTCTATCCAGGAGTACATTTAGAGACTGAGCTCTTTGGAGGGAGCGTTGCTAAGTTTAATGAGTGTGAGAGAAAGCTCTCCAGCTGTGTTCATGTTAGTCTATGTGAACTCAGGTGTGTTCAGGGTTAGTCTAAGTGAACTCAGGTGTGTTCAGGTTAGTCTAAGTAAACTCAGGTGTGTTCAGGTTAGTCTATGTGAACTCAGGTGTGTTCAGGTTAGTCTAAGTGAACTCAGGTGTGTTCAGGTTAGTCTAAGTGAACTCAGGTGTGTTCAGGTTAGTCTAAGTGAACTCAGGTGTGTTCATGTTAGTCTATGTGAACTCAGGTGTGTTCAGGGTTAGTCTAAGTGAACTCAGGTGTGTTCAGGTTAGTCTAAGTGAACTCAGGTGTGTTCAGGTTAGTCTATGTGAACTCAGGTGTGTTCAGGTTAGTCTAAGTGAACTCAGGTGTGTTCAGGTTAGTTTATGTGAACTCAGGTGTGTTCAGGTTAGTCTAAGTGAACTCAGGTGTGTTCAGATTAGTCTAAGTGAACTCAGGTGTGTTCAGGTTAGTCTAAGTGAACTCAGGTGTGTTCAGGTTAGTCTAAGTGAACTCAGGTTAGTCTATGTGAACTCAGGTGTGTTCAGGTTAGTCTAAGTGAACTCAAGTGTGTTGAGGTATGTGCAGCTATGCAGGGTTGAACCTCGGTCACTGCAGAGTCTTTAAACAGAGAATATTTTACTATAATGCATCTTTACGCCTATTTGAAATGGTCTAATAACGATCAGTATTTCAAGAGCATTCATCTTCGTTTTCGGGTTTAAGTAAAGCAAGCAGCGGTGCGTAGACAGACTGCCGGGAGCTCTGCACGGGTCTATTCTCTTAGTCTTATCACTGGCAGCCCCAGCCTGAGTGATCCTGCATGTCTGCATGAGCTGAGTGCTTCTCCAGGTCCGAGGGGGCGGGTATTGAGCAGGAACAGGGCTGATAATCATTGCCGGCCCTTTCCTGGAATTCCCAGAGTTCCCATCCCCTCTTCCTTCCAGCCTACAGACACGACTTCCCAGGATGTCAGGAGAACAATATAGCTTGTCAATACAGCCTAGTTCTTCAGAGCTACACAGAAATGAGGTATGTGTGGGGTCCAGTGTTTCAGTGCTATGCAGTAATGAGGTATGTGTGGGGTCCAGTGTTTCAGTGCTATGCAGTAATGAGGTGTGTGCGGGGTCCAGTGTTTCAGAGCTACACAGTAATGAGGTGTGTGTGGGATCCAGTGTTTCAGTGCTATGCAGTAATGAGGTATGTGTGGGGTCCAGTGTTTCAGTGCTATGCAGTAATGAGGTGTGTGCGGGGTCCAGTGTTTCAGTGCTATGCAGTAATGAGGTGTGTGCGGGGTCCAGTGTTTCAGAGCTACACAGTAATGAGGTGTGTGTGGGGTCCAGTGTTTCTGTGCTATGCAGTAATGAGGTGTGTGCGGGGTCCAGTGTTTCAGTGCTATGCAGTAATGAGTTATATGCAGGGTCCAGTGTTTCAGTGCTATACAGTGCTCTAGGATGCCATGCTTGAAAGACACACTCTGCTGCACACGTCAACAAGCTGAGTTTGGGCACAAAAGCATTCGGATCCTTAACACAATGACTCTGTGTTGGCTTGTTTATTTTTTTAACTTTAACAATTACTTAGAGAAGAAAACAACTTTGAGATTCAGCATCTGGTTTCTATTGAGGTTCATTAGAAAAGCCACAACAGCAGGAGATTTACAGCCAACAGAGAGAAACATGAGTAAATCAATGAGCGAATTCTTCATTGATTATTGAGGAATGTTTCTTCACTTCAGAGAGCGAAGTGCAGGTACTTAAACTGCTTCTGTGAGTGAAGACAAGATACTTACTTTACACTTACCCTGTACCACTGGGTTTACTAAGACTTTGTTCAGTTCTTGTTGTTTATCACTAGCTTGGCAATATTAGTATATATAGTACTGAATGCTGGATCAGTACCTGGCTCCGATGTAGAGAGTGCGGTTCACCTGCAGAATCCTCTGGATATGGAGGGGCTCCTGCCTCAGAACCGAGCCCTGCGATCGACCCACAAACACAGGGTACTGTCTGACAGCTGAAGGGAGTGATAGGCAGGGAATGAGACAGTGGAAATGGAGAGAAGACACACAGCAGCATTAAGAACATAAGAACATAAGAAAGTTTACAAACAAGAGGAGGCCATTCGGCCCATCTTGCTCATTTGGTTATTAGCAACGTATTGATCCCAGAATCACATCAAGCAGCTTCTTGAAGGATCCCAGGGTGTCAGTTTCAACAACATTACTGGGGATTTGTTCCAGACCCTCATGATTCTCTGTGTAAAAAAGTGCCTCCTATTTTCTGTTCTGAATGCCCCTTTGTCTAATCTCCATTTGTGACCCCTGGTCCTTGTTTCTTTTTTCTGGTCGAAAAAGTCCCTTGGGTTGACATTGTCAATACCTTTTAGAATTTTGAATGCTTGAATTAGGTCGCCACGTAGTCTTCTTTGTTCAAGACTGAACAGATTCAGTTCTTTTAGCCTGTCTGCATATGACATGCCTTTTAAACCTGGAATAATTCTGGTCGCTCTTCTTTGCACTCTTTCTAGAGCAGCAATATCTTTTTTATAGCGAGGTGACCAGAACTGAACACAATATTCAAGATGAGGTCTTACTAATGCATTGTACAGTTTTAACATTACTTTCCTTGATTTAAATTCAACACTTTTCACAATGTAGCCAAGCATCTTGTTGGCCTTTTTTATAGCTTCCCCACATTGTCTAGATGAAGACATTTCTGAGTCAACAAAAACTCCTAGGTCTTTTTCATAGATTCCTTCTCCAATTTCAGTATCACCCACATGATATTTATAATGTACATTTTTATTTCCTGCGTGCAGTACCTTACACTTTTCTCTATTAAATGTCATTTGCCATGTGTCTGCCCAGTTCTGAATCTTGTCCAGATCATTTTGAATGACCTTTGCTGCTGCAACAGTGTTTGCCACTCCTCCTATTTATTATACATTAAGATTGGAGTGCAAGTTAATGAGAGCGTTCAGCCTCCCTGCTCCCTGCCCCTCTGCCCCCTGCCCCCCTGAGATATTGCATGAAATATTACCATCCCCTGGACTCAGAGTCTCAGCTTTACCAGGGATCAGAGCGTGCACAAGGACAAAGAACCCTGCATCATCCCCCCACACACTCTCTCAATACATTGACAGCACAACAGTTAAACAGCCTGTTAACAAGCATTACAGGTGTGCAAATCAAATGACATTGTATCCAGAACTCATGCCTTGCACTATCCCCTTGTGTAAAGCAACGGAGCGCTGGCCCTTTAAAAGGAGGACACTTACCTCCCACAGGGACTGTGCTCAGTGGCTGTGTTTGTTCAGGGAAAGCAGAGTTGGCCAATTGGAGCAGCAGGGTGAGCAGGAGCAGGGGTGGGGCTTGCATTGTCATGGCAACAGGAAAGTGACTCTGTGAGAGAGGAGAGAGCTGGTTCACTGACTGATGATTCCATATCCTCTGCACTACAGCAACACAGAATAGAATATCATGCAGAATCACTTTGTACATTCACATTACATGACTAATATTCAAATAGAGTACCGTCAGAACACTTCTCTGTCTTCATAGATTCTATAGCATTTCCCTGTGCAACCGAGAGGCACCCTTCACAGTGAACCACTCACACACTGGACACATTGGTGGACATGACTGAGACCTCTGAGGAAGAGGCCATCAATCACCATCAAAAGGGGAGAAAAGGAGAAGTGAAGATGACAGAGATGAAGGAGAAAATAGATGAAGGAGAAAGGTCAAGCAGAGAGGAGGAACGGCTAGGATAGGAGGAGGCTGGGGAAAGAGCAATAGAAAGAATGGGTAAAAGAAACAGTGAGAGTGATGAGAGGGCAGACAGAGGATAGGAAAGAGACAGAACAACACAGCCGTCACTTATTAGCAGGAGAGCATCATTGCTGCTGTTAATAATTCATGATGGGTGCCAGGCTTCACGCATTCATTGAGCACAATTAGAAGAGAGAGGTTACAGGGTTTCAGACAGAGAGGGAGCAATCACACTGCAGTTAAGCAGAACTAAATGCATTGCTGTTCTATATTAGCATGTTAACTGTAGCCTTGGCATGCATTCTGTCATCCACAGGGCAGGTAAAGGAATATGAATTACAAGTACATGGTTAGCAGAGCTACTCAGTTATTAAGAGTTGTTGCCTGATCAATTCAAGTGCGACACAATAAACAACTTCTTGTCAAACACAATTTTAATTCCAGGCACTGCCAGTGGATGGAACTAAGATCACCCTGAATGCAGAGTCTAATGCACATATTTGTTTTCTTCCTCACTCAGTGATTAATGACCCAAGAAAACATTCTTTACATATTTTGGCAGCAGACTTGGAGATGAAGCCTTCCTGTTTTCTACCCGCTCTCGCTGTGCATTTCCAGGCTCTCAGAAACACACACAGGCTGCAAGGTGCTGCAGTGGGTTAGACTGAAGCCCTTCACACTGCTCTCCTACCCGTGCCAGACTGAAACAGTGCAGTCAGTCGAGTCATCAGTGTGAAGTTCAGGAGCACCAAAAAATAAAGGAGGCTATAAACCAACTCTGCTAAATGGGGGCAGAGAGCTAGACAGAGAGGTAGAGAGAGACAGAGAGGTAGAGAGAGACAGACAGGTAGAGAGGGACTGAGAGGTAGAGAGACTGAGGGGGAAGAAAGGACCAGGCTTCACAGAGGAGAGACAGAACCTTGCGGGGTGTTGCTGCAATCTATTTCACACCCCCTCCCTCAACGCTACAAGCAATCTCAAGATGAAAGCCTTTGTGCAGAGTTAACAGAGTTGGCCTGGGTTAGGCATTGTGGGTTCACACGTGTAGATAGAGCTAGTGAGGTTCCATTTGCTCCCAGGAAAAGGAGTTATTATCCTTTAAAAACACTTCCTTCCTCTCTCCCCTCATCCCTTTGTCTCTTTCTCATCTTGATATAGCTGCAGTTTCTCGTCACTGCACACACGCACGCACATGCACACACGCACGCACATGCACACACCTAAAGAGCCAGGAGTTCCAGTTACAACAGAGCTTCCTTCTAGAAAGAGAAACCGCTATTGTGAGTGTGTGTGTGTGTGTGTTTGTATGGAAATGGCAGACCAACAACAGAGTGAAATGTTACCTATATCAGGGAGTGATGACTAGCTATCCTATTTGTCTAACCATCTATCTTTCCTACCTAAAGCCTTGCTCTTCACAATGTGCACAAGTAATAGGATTCAGTGCATTCCGGGTCCATACAGTTTCAACATGAGTTACAGGGTCAGTTTTCTAGATACTCATCCTTTCTACAATCAAGGTAATACAATCAGAAGAATCACATTGAAGGGGAGTTGAAACGTGTGGCTTCATTGCAGCCACTCTCACTAAAGAGGAGATAAAACAGCTACAGATGAGAGGAACGAGCCCTGGGAAGCTCACTGCTTTACTGCAGAGAGCTTTGCTGTTTAGTGGAGCAGTTGCTAAGGAGATGGGAGCTGTGGGACTGACTTAGTCATAACAGAGACACGGATAGCTAAAGCGCCAGCCAGCCAGATACACTGAGAAAAAGAAATAGAGACGCAGAAAGAGAGAGAGAGAGAGAGAGAGAGAGAGCAAGAGGAAAGAGAGGGAGAGCAATAACCACACACACACACACACACATACACACACAGAAAATACTGCACATACACAGACACACACACACACACACATAGATTCTGTAACCACACACACCACACACATACACTTTAGGACACAGAAATACACACAAAAACAGACACACACACACCAACACACACAACCACATGTATGTCCTTCACAAGTTTGTGTGTGTACATTGGTGTGTGGCTGTGTGTGTCTGTGACCATTCATGTGTGTGTTACACAATACACACACACACACATTCACACAGACACACACACATACACACACAGACAACACTGTACACACACAGAAAATACTGCACATACACAGACACACATTCACACAGACATATACACATACACATTCACACAGACACACACAGACAACACTGCACACACACATACACAGATGGATATAAAGAGCAACAGCAAGCCTCCAGAGCGAGGAAGAGGTAGAACTGCAGAGAGACAGGCAGAGAGCCTGTTTATAAATAAGCACACACAAAGACAGGCAGATGCCATTTACAGATAGAGAGTTAGACAGTGCTAACACTGCTGTGTACCTCACAGAGCAATTTGTGCCTCTCCACACACTGACAGAGAGGACAGTGCTAACACTGCTGTGTACCTCACAGAGCAATTTGTGCCTCTCCACACACTGACAGAGAGGACAGTGCTAACACTGCTGTGTACCTCACAGCGCAGTGTGTGCCTCTCCACACACTGACAGAGAGGACAGTGCTAACACTGCTGTGTACCTCACAGCGCAGTGCGTGCCTCTCCACACACTGACAGAGAGGACAGTGCTAACACTGCTGTGTACCTCACAGCGCAGTGTGTGCCTCTCCACACACTGACAGAGATGACAGTGCTAACACTGCTGTGTACCTCACAGCGCAGTGTGTGCCTCTCCACACACTGACAGAGAGGACAGTGCTAACACTGCTGTGTACCTCACAGCGCTGTGCGTGCCTCTCCACACACTGACAGAGAGGACAGTGCTAACACTGCTGTGTACCTCACAGCGCAGTGTGTGCCTCTCCACACACTGACAGAGAGGACAGTGCTAACACTGCTGTGTACCTCACAGCGCAGTGCGTGCCTCTCCACACACTGACAGAGAGGACAGTGCTAACACTGCTGTGTACCTCACAGCGCAGTGCGTGCCTCTCCACACACTGACAGAGAGGACAGTGCTAACACTGCTGTGTACCTCACAGAGCAATTTGTGCCTCTCCACACACTGACAGAGAGGACAGTGCTAACACTGCTGTGTACCTCACAGCGCAGTGCGTGCCTCTCCACACACTGACAGAGAGGACAGTGCTAACACTGCTGTGTACCTCACAGCGCAGTGCGTGCCTCTCCACACACTGACAGAGAGGACAGTGCTAACACTGCTGTGTACCTCACAGCGCAGTGTGTGCCTCTCCACACACTGACAGAGAGGACAGTGCTAACACTGCTGTGTACCTCACAGAGCAATTTGTGCCTCTCCACACACTGACAGAGATGACAGTGCTAACACTGCTGTGTACCTCACAGAGCAGTGTGTGCCTCTCCACACACTGACAGAGAGGACAGTGCTAACACTGCTGTGTACCTCACAGCGCAGTGTGTGCCTCTCCACACACTGACAGAGAGGACAGTGCTAACACTGCTGTGTACCTCACAGCGCAGTGTGTGCCTCTCCACACACTGACAGAGAGGACAGTGCTAACACTGCTGTGTACCTCACAGCGCAGTGTGTGCCTCTCCACACACTGACAGAGAGGACAGTGCTAACACTGCTGTGTACCTCACAGCGCAGTGTGTGCCTCTCCACACACTGACAGAGATGACAGTGCTAACACTGCTGTGTACCTCACAGCGCAGTGTGTGCCTCTCCACACACTGACAGCACTCCTAATGTAACTTAATAAGTGTTATTTGAGCAGTATGTCTGAAGCAGGCAGCGTGGCTGATCTTTCCCCCGAGGCAGAGCAACGAGTGCAGAGGAGACCTGGAGCTGCTTCTGCACTGGGTTCAACCCCTGCGATGCTCTGCAAAGAGAGAGAACATTCTGCTACATATAGAGGATAGAGGGAGAGATAAAGGGAGAGACTCACAGTCACACCCCAGGCTGCCTCTCCTGGATTTCTCGTCTTCTTGCTCTCATAGGAGATAATACAAATGTCTCCACATGTTTTTACATCAGCTGATGAGACAATGAACAGAACTCATCCACTAATAACCCCTCCAGTCCTCACTCCCCTTTCCTCGCTGCCTCTCTAAGGCACAGAGAGACAGAGACAGAGACAGAGACAGAGACAGAGACAGAGACAGAGATGGAGAGCAGACTGAAAAAACTGCACTATTAATAGTGGCTTATGGTATAAATAAAATACATAACAAGCCTGAAGACAGGGCTTTGATGAGGCTTCAGATTTCTATTCCCTAGAGAGGGGCAGCTGGTACAGTAACTCACAGCTCCAGCACAGAGCTGAACAGAGAAGGGCTTAAACTGCAGTGCTTCATATACAGTATGTAAGGCAGGGACCTGTAACCTTGCCTCTTCCTGTACTCCAGTGCTATTTAACTGACCCGACTGCTGGATACCAATTCAATACTGAAGTTCTGTACAAGCAAAACTGGAACATTTCCCTCATAGAGTCATTGTTATCTGTTCAAGCAGTAAATAATGTTGGTACCTCTACATCATCT
>NC_054560.1:6673296-6690052 GCF_017654505.1 Polyodon spathula
TGATTTATTGAATGTATTTTTGTATTGCTTTGCTCTGTTTCTCATGGGATTACATTGCCTTTTCTAACATGTCTAACTGTGTCTTTTACTGTAGCTCAGAATTCAGTACTGAGACAAAAAGCAATACATTTCAGAGCTGTGAAGTGTGTATAGCAGAGCTGTCCCTGAGACCGGGTGCCAGTCTTGGTAGTGTTAGAGTTGGGGGGACTCTGGAAGGCAGCAATGCAGCCTGATAATGGGCAATTAGTTTTTGTTTTTTGCTCTTTCCTTTATTTCTATTCATATCAATGTAACAAATCTGAAAAATGTAATTATGATTGAATTATAGGCACTCCCAAGCTGCTGCAGTCCATGTCTGGGAATATGCAAAGTAAAAACAAAGAAGCCATATTATCTAAACATCAATTCCACTCTTCACAGAAGCCTTACTGTTGAGTTGCTTGCTCTTCACTTATTATGCTGTCATTATGTTTGTAGGAAATCTACAGGGTGTATAAGCATATGCTACTAAAAGACATCTTGAGTCTACTGCACACATGTGACAAATGGTAAAGAAGGGAGGCCTGGAGCTTTGTTGTTGTAAATTTAGATATGAATTGAAATGTGTTGAAGTGAAATGCTGTGCTGTAGAATCTAGTGATCTGCACTGATCTTGTCGATTGTGAGGTTTGATTTGACAAGGTTTGCTGGTTACATTCACAGTAACATTGGACTCCAACGGGAGCTCAAAGCAGGAGGGAAAGCTTATTACTGATTACTGACCAGGTTGAAAGAGCTTGGGCTGCTCTGTAGAGAGAGGTTTGAAATGAATCTCACTGAGAGATCCTCTCGAAGCCTCTGCCAGTGAAAGCCCAGCTGCTTATCCGGACCCCAGCTGAGGGAGAGCGCTGTGATGTGAGCACCGGGAGCCCAGCGCCCCGTTGACAAGTCAAGGGTACTTTACTGCTTGTGCACTGGCTCATTGCATTCAGGCCATACAATACAAGAGAGACGATTGCAATCCAAGCTTGTCTCTTCGTCCTGCGCCCTGTCTCAGTTTCCAGAGCTGCTGTAAATGTGTCATGCTGAACCCTGCACTTCAATTTCTATAGACAAGCATTAAAACATGTCACAGCAGAAGGAGGCACACATGCTGAGACACATGAAAAGCACGGCAACGTTTATTCAGGATTCTTATCTTTATTTTTAAGTGTGTAGAGGAGCCAGTCATGCTACACACTGCCAGATTCTTTTTGTTCTGCAGCGTGCAGTGAAGTGGAAATGTGGTACAGTAATCAGGAGCTATCCATTCCATTCTGGCAGTGCCAGCCATATGATAGAAGAGCCGCGCACTGTCATTAAAATCACTGCCTCCATTGCAGTGTGGAGGCAGGATGGCTGGATGACGGAGGATTGAGATTAATGAGCTGCATGCTTATTAAAGGGTTCACACTGCGAGTATCCTGTGATGGTACAGGGCTTTCTGTTTCATTCTGAGGAGGCACCAGCCTCTTACAAACACACTGCCTGGCCTGCGACCTGATCACATATCAGAGAGCTAAGCAGTGCCGAGCCTGCTGTGGAAATGGATTGCGATCGAGACCAGTTTCAAACCCGGGTCAGTGTTCTGACACTGAGAATCAAGGATACAGTTCACATACAAGCTGCAATATAACAGGAGTGTGAACACTGCAGGTCACGCTATTAACACAGCGACGCGCTGGCTTGAGTTCGCTCCCCTTTATCTGCAATGGGAGCAGCCCTGCTCTTGTATTCTTCCATACTGGCTGGCAGTTGCTCCTGGTCTCACAGCACAGCCCCTCACCGTGCCTGGCAGGTCACTGTCTATAAATATCTCCTCTGACCCCGGTCCCAGAGGTAGGCAGGCTGCTGTGGGGAGTACAGTTACAGTATCTGCTTACTATTACCTTTTATAGAATCACTAGAATTATACTCATAAAAAAACAATGGGAACTACTCTGGGTACAGCCACCCTCCTGGTGCCACCATTAAGATGAGCAGTGGATTAGAGGTCTCAAATGAACAGTGACCACAGAGTACTGCAATGAAACTGCTGCTCCAACAGTGTAATGCAAACAATCACCTGGCAGAAAGTGAACATTGCGGGTAAAATCCCACCGGTGACAGCACTCAGGCCTGTAAGCTGTGCCTGGCTGTATCACTGCTGATTAAGCTATGCATTTCTTAGAAGGCTAACAGATGGCTAAAGGTATGCAGGTCGACGTGTACAATACATAGTTAGCTGGGCACATGGAGTGCTGTATTGTATCTTATCTGCCCATTAAACTCTCTGTGTTTTCCACTGCGAGTGTGCAAGCGAGTGTGTGAGTGTGTAAGCGAGTGTGTGTGTGTAAGCGAGTGAGTGAGTGTATGAGTGTGTAAGCGAGTGAGTGAGTGTGTAAGCGAGTGAGTGAGTCTGTAAGTGAGTGTGTAAGTGAGTGTGACATGATCTCTCCAGCCCAGCTTTGAGGCTCCCCTCTCGCTTGTTCTGGGATTTCAGTTTTGAATTTCATGTCAGACAGCTGGAGTTGGTGACTGATACACTGTTCTTTTTATATATATTTTTTTTCTTATAGAGAACTATTCGGAACTCCATTCTGGAAGCTGCCCAGCTTCAGGATGCTCTTATGAAAATCACTTTTTGGAGATTCTTGGCATTGCTATTTAAAGGTATTCCGCTGTAATCAAAGGAAGGAAATCAGCCATTGCTACTTAGCACAGAAGGAAAAAGGCAAGGAGAACTGAGAGAGAGAGGAACAGTCCCCAGTCCTTATTCAAACAGCCCTGCAGGGTCAGAGGGGTGGAGTGAAGTCGGTCTCACAGACAGACAGAGGAACAGTCAAGGCTCTTGTCTCAGAGGAAGTATGAGCCGAGGTGAACATTTGAAATGAAGACGCAGGTCCTGGCTCATTTAAACACGATCCCAACCCCAGTCAGAACCCATTCCAATTTATAATGGACCCATCTGCTCTTGACTACAGTTCAGCTTTAACAATGTCAGAGCGCAGACAGGACCTCAGCTTGCTGACCAAGTCCCAGCCTGTTCCAGAGCGGCTGACCTTGATAGTTTGAGATCGAACCAGATCTCAGTGCGTTAGCATGACTTGATTTAATGAATGGTCAAGTTTAGCACATTGTCACACCGCTTGTATATAATGCTAACAATCGTGGCTTGGGGAAGGCGGGGCTATCACTTTCCCTAAAAATCCTTATTGGAAATGAACACGGATTGTTGTTTAAATACAAAAGCTCCAGCAGGGTACAGAAAAGGATATTGCATTTTATTAAATTCCTTTCCTGTTTTTCAATTTTCAGTTCATTTCTATGCTGATTTACCCAGTCACGCCTCCATTCCATTTCCATGCAGAGCTCTGAGTTTGTAATGGCATTAACGAGCTCTCTTTGTGTTTTTTTGCCCAGGCACTGCATCATTATAATGAGAAGACACATCCAGCTCACTGCCTCACGCTCTCGATCCCAGGTTCTCTCTCACTCTCTCTTTCATTTGTAAATTGATCCTCCCCTATCCCTCTTTGTAGTTAAGTAAATTTGTATTGTATTACCAATTGTTTTACATTAATGAAATAAATGATTTATGCCTGTCTTTTTTTCCTATAATCATATCATTCACATATTCCTTTCCAATTCCCAGGCTCATTGACAGAAAGTCTGATCGAGGTCAGCCTCATTGATATGCTTGTCGGTGTGACTTTATTGGACTGCTATCAATCATATAAATACAATGTACTCCTCGCTGAGCCACAGGCCTTGCATTAGAACAGGTCATACGTACGTATTGTATGGGATAGAGCCATACAAGCCAATCTTCAGCACAATCAACGGATAAACATTCATTTGCATGTTCTAATTTAATTGCACTAAATACTAACTTAGTTCATCTAATATTCCAGTGTAATTACAAACAGTTTGAGAATGCATCCTTAACTGAAACAACAGACAGACAAAACATACAAATTAAGAAAGATCCCGCTTTCAAGTACAGCTAATCAGTGTAATTCCTCAATCAATGACTTCGTCCCTGGGGCTCTGAGCTGGACAGTAATGACTAACAGTGTCCTGTCTTCCACTTCACTCAGCGTTAGTCCATATAAATATACAAGCGGCACAGGGTGTGGATGATAATACTGCAGCGCACCACCAGGGAGAGTCAAGTACCCTGGATAAAGGTAGACAATAACACCTTAAAGAGGAGTCGATCAAGCTGGAAGGTCTGCTTGCTAACACTGTATAATCTGCATCCTTCCTTTACATTAGCAATGTGATACATGGCTTTGTGATTGTTGTACATGACTCTGTGCCAGTCCCTGTCTTCTAGATTAAATGAAGCAGCTCACTCCAAGCTTCACAACAGGAAACTTCCCTCTCACACCCTTCTATTTCAATAGACATGTCGGGTCAATTCTCTCTTTCGCTGTCTCTCTCTTTGTGTGTCTCTGACTTTCTCTCTCACTCTCTCTCTGTCTCTCTCTCATTGTCTCTCTCTGTCTCTGTCTCTCTATCTCTCTGTCTCTCTCTGTTTCTGTCTCTCAATGTTACTTCGCCTTCATTAGGAGTGGCTCCATTGAAATTCAGTCAATGTTGTCTGTGGCACATTACTGCAAGTCTCCTGCTAATGCTAATGAAGTGAATTAGCAGGTTTCTGGGGAGGAGAGCGCCGTGTCCCTGCAGCAGAAGGAGTCCCTTTTCTGTGGCAACGGTCTCCATGCTTCAATCTCAGTTGAAGAGCTTGTCACCACCACAAATGACAAGCATTCACAAAGAAAAACACAGTGGGAATTGATAAGGAAAAAACAGGAACGATATTCACATCCAGCAAATCATATGCCTTGGAGCCATTTCTCCCCGAACCAGCGAGAAATCAGTGCAATTCCCCTCTGTGTCAATCCAGTTGCTTCCTAATTTATAGTCAAATCCCTTTCAAACAAAAAGATTGCCAGTGATGTTTAACCAATCGAAACATAAAGTGTTCTAGATACTTTGCTACAATTCATTTGAACAATTTCCATCTGCTGACGAATATCTGAGCCTCGTCTGCGAGGCCTGGAAGGGAGGTGAGCAATGAGTCAATGAGTCCATGGTTTTTGCACATGGAAATTTTACATCAAACAATGTGCATGCAAACCCATCTCTGTTCCAGGACACCACAGATATGCAAAGCACCATTCTACCAGAAATCACATTAAAACAGTATTCCAGCTATAGCCTGGGAAGATGTTATAACAGCACAGCTTTACAAGGGAGAGGCTCCTATTGCAGAACTGATTAAGCTCTCTTCTTAACACAAGATCATTATTCTAGCACGGGTCTCTGTCTCCACAACTATTTGACTGGGCAAAAGAGGGAAGCTTTGTCATATTTGCATTTATTTTATTTTTACGCCACATTCAAACTAAACACAAATGTAAGCTGTCCCAGCGTCCGTCCGGCTGGCCAGTGACACCCCCTGTCTGTCTGTCCTTCTGTCTGTCCTGTTCGTGAATGTGTCAGTGTGTCTCTGTCCTGTTTGTCAGTGTGTCTCTGTCCCTCTGTCCTGTTCGTCAGTGTGTCTCTGTCCTGTTCGTCAGTGTGTCAGTGTGTCTCTGTCCTGTTCGTCAGTGTGTCAGTGTGTCAGTGTGTCAGACAGACAGGACGAAGCATTCTGGGGGGGTCACACCAGTCACACAGAGCAATGGACGTCAAGCAGTCACACAGGTCACCAGTCAGACAGAGACAGACAAAGTACCCTCACTCAGTCACAGGGAGACAGGACATCAGTGTCTCACAGAGTCACGTCACACAGTGCAGTCCAAGTCAGTGTGTCTGTGTGTCAGTGTGTCAGTGTGTCTCTGTCCTGTTTGTCAGTGTGTCTCTGTCCCTCTGTCCTGTTCGTCAGTGTGTCTCTGTCCTGTTCGTCAGTGTGTCAGTGTGTCTCTGTCCTGTTCGTCAGTGTGTCAGTGTGTCAGTGTGTCTCTGTCTGTCCTGTTCGTTAGGGTGTCAGTGTGTAAGTGTGTAGACAGACAGGACAAGCAATCCACACATGTCACATCATCCTCTGTCCTGTTCGTCAGTGTGTCAGTGTGTCTCTGTCCTGTTTGTCAGTGTGTCTCTGTCCCTCTGTCCTGGTCGTCAGTGTGTCTCTGTCCTGATCGTCAGTGTGTCAGTGTGTCTCTGTCCTGTTCGTCAGTGTGTCAGTGTGTCAGTGTGTCTCTGTCTGTCCTGTTCGTTAGGGTGTCAGTGTGTAAGTGTGTCTCTGTCCTGTTCGTCAGTGTGTCTCTGTCTGTCCTGTTTGTCAGTGTATCTACGTTTAAGTGTGTCTCTGTCCTGTTCATCAGTGTGTCAGTGTGTCTCTGTCTGTCCTGTTCGTCAGTGTATCTACATGTTGGAGAACATTTTTTATTTCTGTGTTTATTTGAATTTGTTTTTCTGTGCTTTTAAATCCAGAAATATGGCCAATTCAGAAACACCATGTCTATTTTTACAACAACAATCAAAAAGATACATCTGTAAAATGAAGAACGCTTTTAAAAAGGCCCTGTTAGTGATGAATTAAGTATAGGGTTGTGTTTGTGTCAGATAATATAAATGAACTGAAAAATGCAATATATTTTCTAACTAATGTGTATTTTAAACACGTCAGGATGTCCCGCAGGGCCTCAGCGAGGGAGAGAAGAGGCTGACTTGGTCTTTACTGACTTCAAGATGAAATGTGAACATGTTGATTTGTCATCACAGTGAGGGGGGGTCCCTGATGCACTGGACTGATCCATATATATATATAGATATATAGATTGAACACTTTACAGGGAAAGCATATCATTGAATGGTGAAAGTGAGATATGAACAGTAACTCTGTGCCCCTGCATGTGCTACTCAGCTACTTTAATGATGAATACATTGGAATATTTGTTGGAATACAAACCAATTGTCATTAAAAGTTTTGCTCTATAGCAACAAACCATCATTTTATATCTTGCAGCAGTCCACCTGGACCATAACATGTATCATGATACACAAACCATCGCATTTAACACAGTGAAAGCATGCTGAGGCATAGAGAGGCATTGTGAGGCATAGGGAGGCACAGAGATGCATGATAAAGCATAGGGAGGAATTGTAAAGCACAGAGAGGCATGGTAAAGCATAGGGGAGCATTGTGAAGCACATAGTAAAGCACATTAAAACATGGCAAAGCATGAGAAGAACTACACAATGACCATGAAGGGTTACTGTGATAAACTTTTATAAGGGCTGGATTGTGTATCATGATGACATGTATTCTACAGTAATCTTACTGTATCACTGAATCTGTGCCAGAGAGCGGAAGAGTAGCAAAGACTGGTTAGCCTGGCAGCCTCGTTTCATACAGGGAAACATCTCAGAGTATCCAAACCATATGCAAATAGAGCCTGTGCCGTGCAAGTCCAGATGGGTTCACAGATACCACTCTTCCTTGTTTTGACGAGGCATTGCTTGGCCTTTCCCCCAGAGTTTACTATTCTAACAGAAAGGCTGGACAATCCTGCAGGGAGAGCTCCAGAGAGGCACAGCATTGCACGGGGTGGAAACACACACACACACACACACACTAACACACACACTCTGGACACATACACACACACACACACACACACTGGACACACACATACACACACGCACACGCACGCACACACACACTAACACACACACTCTGGACACACACACACACACACACACTCTGGACACACACATATACACACGCACACGCACACACACACAAACACACAAACTACTGCACAGGTTGTATGTTACCACACCACATGAAGAATGCAGTGTGTAGGGCTTTGTGATAACATCACACCACTACTTGTATTGTGTGTATGGTGTGAGTGTGTGCATCCCACACACAAATTGTACGTGTGTGTGTATGAGACCTATGTGTGGTGTGATGTGTCGGTGTGTCGACACACAGACACTCAAACACACACTTACACACACACACACACACACACACACACACACACACACACACACACACACACACACACACACACACAAAAACAAACACAAAGTGGGTGTGTGTTGAGACCTGAGTGTGTGTGGTTTGACTGTATGTGACATGTTACTACCGCGTCTACAAGTGCGTACTGTTACTGTATTTTTTCACACACACACACACACTCTGGACACACACACACACACACATACACTCACACACACACTGACATACATACAGTACAAGGGCATGCAAAAGGCCAGTCTCATTTTTATTAAAAGGATCACATTAAAAAGGTTCAGGGAATCTCCATCTTCTTCTCACTTCTTGTGCACCCCTGCTTACTCCTTTTTGAAACCCATTCATAGTGGAGTTGGTCACTATACTTACAGTACAGTAATCCCCTCTATGTTCTTCTCTTAATTTCAGATTAATAAAGAGTTTTTTGATTGCTTTCTCATGCCTGACTGCCTCTCCTGGTTTGCAAGATGCAGTACCATTAATTGCATTGAAGCACATAGACAATGATGGGCGTGCGCCACACAAAGAATAAAGAAAGAAATCAAAGAAAGAAATATTGCTTCTCTGCATTGGCCTTTTATTTATTCTCCTGTTTGAATGCAACCTCGATCCCTCCATAAGAGACAGTCTGTGAGATTTGCAGAAAAAACAAACCACTCTGGATAGACTCATACCCTGATGGGAAGCAATGATCTGAAAATGGACGAAACTTGATTGTGTAATACTTCATCATCATTAATGTAAATATTTTAAAGCAATCAATTTAACAGCAATCAGAAAGCAATTCCTTCTAATTCTACTTAACAAATGATTCATTGTTTAAACAGTAAATAATCGAGCTGCATCAGCACAAGACAGGGATTAAAGGAGAGAGAAAATATTACAGTGGAGGAGAGGAGGAGAAAGAGAGTAAGATAATAAGAAATACATCTTACAGGAGAGGGAGAGAGAGAGAGCATGAGAGAAAGAGAGGGAGAGAGAGACAGAGAGAGCATAAGAGAGAGAGGGAGCAAGAGAGGGTGAGAGCCTTACTCCTTCTCTCTGTCTCCTCTCTAGAGAGCATAAGAGAGAGAGAGGAAGAGAGGGAGAGAGAGAGAGACAGGGAGAGAGAGACAGAGAATCCCGCAGGGTATAAACTTTATTTCATTTTAATGTGAGAGACAGTGAGCTCTTCTGACTGTGACAGCCTCACAAAGACCCCCAACTGACTGACAAGTCAAGCACTTAATCGTAGGTCAGAGGTGGTGTTAACCCCTACACTGCCAGACAGAGAAGGAGAATACACCAGCTACACAGACACACTGTTAACACAGTCAGTGCCACACAGACTCTGCTGCCCACACACAGCTCATCCACAGGGTTACAGACAGTATGTTGGGTTCATAATGCAAGGTGGAATCCTGCAGTGCACAGAAAGAGGAAGCACTTTTTCAGACAGAATGGTAAAAGTTGTTTTTATTCTGTAAGCACTGCATGATGAATCATTCCAGTCCATTTATCCCATTGAGCAGCCCAGTGGGCAGCTTCCCACTCTGCAGCTTGCAGCGATCGCAGACACAGACAGAGAGCCGGCAGCAGCAGCAGGGACCGGGGGTGGGGGTGGGGGGGGCTTGTTTCATTTCAGGACCCCAATGTCAAATTCATCAGGATTATTATTACTTTTTAGTTTTTTTTTGGAAGGGGCAGATTCCACACAACTTATCATAAAGGCAGGGTTAGCATAATGTAAAGTAGAGTGGACTTTTAAAGCATGAATGATCAGAAACAGGGAAATGACCATGGGTAAACAGTGGAACTTGACCATGGGGCAGCTTGTACTACGGGGGGGGGGGGGGGGGGGCATTACAGATTGTTAAATCTGCTCAAGAGCTCCACGGGAAAGTCTGCCTGATGGACAGACAGCTCCAGACAAAGGCTGAATTATTTATTTAGTTAGCAATCTTGTTTTGCTGAAGGAAGCTTTCTGCCCACACCCCCTAACAATCTCTCCTCCTCCCTTTCACTCCTTCCTTCTCACACTCACTCACTCTCTATTGAAACGCTCGACCCTCGGGGACTGCACTTACTTTTTTGCCTTTCCAGTCTACAGACCCTGAAGCTGAACAAAAGACAGCTCGATGGGGCCATTTGAATTTGAAACAGCAACACAACAAAAGCTTGAGAATCCGAATGAGAAACTTTAGGAGCTTAAAACCAGGATTTCATTGCTATAAAGAACGAATTCAATACAGAGAACTCAGCACTGGAGATACATGAGCCAGTCAATTCAATACAGAAACAAGGTTTGCAGATATTAAACCAGTGAATTTAATGCAGTTTAGAGAATTCAGTACTGGGGATCTGGGAGTCAGCAAATTAAATAGAGCACAATGCTGCCTGTACCCAGAACTGAAAGCCATCACATGCTATACCAAGAACTGAGTAAAGGGTTAGTAAGAGCAACATAGAGAAAGAAATCAAATGAAAACAGTCAACAGAGTTTGGAAATGAACAATGCTGATAAAACATTGCTCCAGATGGACAGCTCAGTATGAAATTAATCTCTGAAACGTATCTCCTGTTATTTCCACTTTTCTTTGGTGCTTGCATTTGCTAAACCCGACAAGTGGCCACAGTTCATTTATCTGTCTATCCAGCTTGTGGATTGTGAATAAGGGGAACAAGGGTTTGGCAATGGATATGACTCTGTACAGCAAAGCTATTTGGATTGATATGCTTCATACAGTACAGTGTGTGTGAAAGCGCAGTGTATTGATTTTTTCCAATCGCCCTCCATTGTACTTTGTTTATATGTAAAGAAATGGATTAAGATATTTGATCAGCACCGTGCATATATCTGGAATAAAGAATTTGCATGCAAGCATGCATTATTGTATCTTTGGACTCCCTGTTCAGGGTTGAACAGGGAGTCCAAAGATACAATAATGAATGCTAGAAAATCTATCTGGAAAGATAGAGCCTGTATGACAGGGTTGCTTTATAAAATGATCCGATCCAGCTGTGTTTAAAATATATAATCAAATAAAAGCAAATCCCTCATTTTGCATGATTGCTGAGGCACAACAGAGCGTGGGGGCGACAGCTGAAAACAACACACTGGGGCTTCACTACCAGCTCTGACTGCAACCCGACATGCTTGTGTATACACTACGCTATACCCGACCTGCATGTGTATACACTACGCTATACCCGACATGTGTGTGTATACACTGTTACAAGAAATACATTCAGATACATAGGAGAAGCTGAATGTGGTGTTCCAGGGAGTGTGTGCTTAAACTTCAGCAGTCTATCCCCCAAGTCAACACCACGACCGTCATGACAGTAAAATAGAATGAAGCGTTCTTACCATTGTATAAGTTAGTGATCAGCAGATGTGTCAGAGTCGGTTATTACAATGTCAGAGTAGATTGGTTACTGGCAGCGCTGTGACAAATCGCTTCAGTGGCCGTGTTTACTTTTTAATATATCTTCATCTACACATACATGCATACAATAGGGACACGCTGATTTTAAAAACCTGGACCGTGCAGTGAAACGGCAGCCAAACCAAAGGAGCGCATCCAGCTGGTATGGAAAGAAGCTTCTCGTGTCTCAAGACACTAAACGTTATTCAGAAACACAACGAAGCAAAAACGAATTCAGAACGCGGCGATTGTGACTTTGCTGTTTGTAAGATTGTATGTGGATTGTGATTTTGCTGTTTGTAAGTTGGTATGTGGATTGTGACTTTGTTATCTGTAAGATTGTATGTGGATTGTGACTTTGCTATTTGTAAGATTTATGTGGATTGTGATTTTGCTGTTTGTAAGATGTATGTGGATTATGACTTTGCTGTTTGTAAGTTGGTATGTGGATTGTGGCTTTGCTATTTGCGTTATCTTTATTATAAACTATTTTGATACCATAATTGTGGTTGCCCATTTCCGCCAGTGTATTAATTCTAATGCGTTTGCGTGTTCAGTTTATGGTACTTCGTTTATAGTTTGATATGGTTTGTGTGACTGATGTTTGGGCATTGCTATCATGGTCTACCACCAGATGTCATATCTTTATTTAAAAATGTATATATAATTACACACACACACAAACACAGGCACGCACGCACGCACTGTATAAAACCCAAGTCCCTGACAATGTGCCTCCTCTGTGTGTCAAGTGACCAGCCGCCACTAGCTCACACACACACACACACACACATATACATATACCATGTAGCTAATTGTCTCAGCTCTGCACAAACACTTACCGACAGAGATGTGGCAGCGAGGCGAGTCCGGTGCGCAGCGATGATCCGCTCCACTTCTACACGACGTGCGCAGACCTTATTCCTCTTGAAGTAAAATCCTAAATGCTGGGGTCTTTGGTCCCCGATGGTCTAAATTCAAGGGAACCTTTGTGTCCCTCCCCCGCCTCGATTTACTTCTGCTAATCCTCAGTGCGGTCGCACCTGTCTCTCTCCAGAGCAACTTCAGCGCTCCGGCGTGACATCCTTAAGACAACTGGCTGTGGACTCGTGTCGCCCAGGCCCCTGGAATGATAGTGATAACAGCAGCACCTTTATTCCGCACAAGAACATATGGCAGCCGGACGGCAGGGCAGCCCTCCTCCTCTCAGACAGCCGTTTCATATACCGTGGGGTATTATAATCGTTGCTTGTAACAGTAGTAAAACCCTGTGCCGTGGTCTGACTGCTTTGGACCGGTTGCTTTGCATGAAATTTGCATCTGTTCCTTTCAAAAAATATCTATATATCTATATCTATTTCTATCTATCTATCTATCTATCTATCTATCTATCTATCTATCTATCTATATTATATATATATATATATATCTATATATATATATATATATATATATATATATAATATAGCATATATATTGCCATATACACGTGAGACACTCTGTGTTAATTGGGATTTTATACTGTATCTCTGTACGGCTGCTGCTGACTGTCTGTCAAAAGATAATGCTCGTTTCTTCTCGTTCTTGATTTTAGTCCAAACGTTTTCCTTGGTGTTTTTGGTTGATGTGTGGCGTTGTTCAAATGTTATTCCAGTCCACTGATGCCTTGTTTCAATTTGAAAACGCGGTGTGCTTGCTGCTTACCTGTGTGATGTCCAGGTATAGGCGAAACGTCGCTTGTGTGGAGAGCTGCTGTCATGCGAAGGTACTCTGCAAACACAATGCTGCTCGCTCTCTCACTCTCTCGCTCCTTCTTCACAGTACGAGTAATGGGAAAACCTGAACTGGACTCCCTCATCAAAGATGGATTGGAATGAACGTCTTATATATGTACTGGATTTCTGAAATGTAGTTTTCTGAGTACTAAATATTCCACAATAACTTTCTAAAAAAGATTATTTTCTCTTTCCCCACTTGTCATTCTGTCTCAGCTGGACGATTCATAGTCTTCTTGGATTGTGAAAGACTTATTTGCCATTTCTATTATTATTATTATTATTATTATTATTATTATTATTATTATTTTATTATTATTATTTTTATTATTATTATTATTAGTAGTAGCACACATACATTCTTTACTGCATGTGGGTTCAGACATACATGGGAATGCATTGACAGGTTAAACTTAGCTTTGGAATTGAGCACGGTAGAGTGCTCCACCAGTACAGAGCAGAGGGGCTGCAGAACACAGCAAAAGAAAATGTTAATCTCAGTAACACTCTGATCCTGAGAGCAGTGAAACTGGGAATAATAGCTGTGCTTTTCTTATACATCTTTCATTAAAAAAAGAAAAAAACAGCAATACCACGCAACATAACAGGTTGTTTCTCTCTCTCTCTCTCTGTTCCCATAGCAACACATACCATATCACCACTGAGACAAGCTGTGTCTGAATTAACCAGAACTGTCACTCGGAGACACCCAGAATCATGAAACCTGCATGAAGAGAGCAGACAGCTCTCCCTTCATACAGCCTCAATACAAGAACTGAATCATGAAACCTGCATGAAGAGAGCAGACAGCTCTCCCTTCATACAGCCTCAGTACAAGAACTGAATCATGAAACCTACATGAAGAGAGCAGACTGCTCTCCCTTCTTACACCCTCAATACAAGCACTGAATCATGAAACCTGCATGAAGAGAGCAGACAGCTCTCCCTTCATACACCCTCAATACAAGAACTGAATCATGAAACCTGCATGAAGAGAGCAGACAGCTCTCCCTTCATACACCCTCAGTACAAGCACTGACCCTTTTCGAAAATGATTTGACAAAAACATTTAAAGTGCAGTAAGAGGAGTGCAACGAAAGCACCTTTCTGAAGGAGTTTTGTTTCAGGAGCTGCATAATAATATACAGTGTCTGGTGAACTGGGTGAATAATATACAGTGCCTGGTGAACTGGGTGAATAATATACAGTGTCTGGTGAACTGGGTGAATAATATACCGTGCCTGGTGAACTGGGTGAATAATATACCGTGCCTGGTGAACTGGGTGAATAATATACCGTGCCTGGTGAACAATGCGTAGTGTGTGATGAATTATGTTCTGTTTCAATGAACCTCACTTTCTGTTTTTTTTCCCCCATTAGCTCTATCATTGTCACATTACTGCTGCATGTAAATGTATATAATTGTAATCATGTCTTGTGTGCTGCACTCTGATCAGAAGAGTGTAAACAAGGTCTCAGATTTGAAAATGTTTGTTTGTAAAATGTGCAAATCAAGCACAAAGTAGTTTATTATTGTAAGGGTAGACCTGGCCAGCAGTGACATGGTAATTCTATCTGATATTATTATTATTATTATTATTATTATTATTATTTGAATTAAAAGCAGCTTCAGCATGTTCTCATTCTTGTGGTTCCGTGGCAGATCTTCAGCATGTTCTCATTCTTGTGGTTCCGTGGCAGATCTTCAGCATGTTCTCATTCTTGTGGTTCCGTGGCAGATCTTCAGCATGTTCTCATTTTTGTGGTTCCGTGGCAGATCTTCAGCATGTTCTCGTTCTTGTGGTTCCGTGGCAGATCTTCAGCATGTTCTCATTCTTGTGGTTCTGTGGCAGATCTTCAGCATGTTCTGAGGCAGGATTGTGAAGCTGGCACAGGTAGTAGCAGTGAGTGGTCTGCACACCGAGGGGAGATTAGGGAGATCAGATAAACATTTGAAATGTTTCCACGCTGCAGCGTAGTGTCAGCTTACATTCTCCACGGCTTGAGTATTTTCCAAGAGCACGGGAATAAATCTGATTTGAACCAGAAAGAGATCCACCACACGAGATAGACTTGCACAAACAAACAGGCCTTCGCTGCCAGAACTGCGCTAGGGGTTGTCTTGTAATTACATTAGCAAAGGATTACGCCTGTAAAAAAAATCACAAAAAACAATTATCTGTTAGTATTATAAAAATGACAGCAGATTAGCACTTAGTCATTCACTGCATGCTGTATAATTACTATTATTTGCATGATTAAATAACATAATAAAATACCCTTTATTCTGCCAAACATCATGCCAGGAGATAAAGACATGAAAGGGAAAACATTAGTACAATAGACCAATAGAAAGCATGAAAAGAAATGCAGAAAAATGGGGTTATGAGAGATCCATCATTAGAGCAGAGAGAGTGGGAAGGGTTACTGGAAGCAGGCTAGCTGCTGGAGCCCATTTAAATATATACATGTGTGGAATTAACACAGGAAGCCTTTGTCGGTAGAGGGCATGGGGTTTGTGGTCTCTTGAATGAGAACACCTTTACGGAAACATTAGAGCTAGAAGAAGGATGTGCAAGCATGAACAATTTCCGCTGGCTATTTTAGGAGCTAAAATGGAATTTGAAAAGTCCCCTCAGAAGGAGGGCTTGTGTTAATGTGATTGGTGCCCTTTGTTGTGTTTTTAGACATGAGTTTAACTGTAAGAGTGGCATTGGACTGCAGTTGGAGATCACTGTAATAATGTTTGAACTGCAGTTAGGGCGCTGTTCAAATATTAGCTCCAGCACACTAGTGCACTGTTTCACTGATTTACTTCAATAGTAGCATCTTCTCTGCTCACCAGATCCCTTTTTTATTCCTGTTCTGTTTGAAACGCTGGTCACTAAAGTGGAATTCTACAAAGCATTCTTTCTGGCTGAGATCTCCCGGGCTGAGAGGAGCCCCTGTCTGCTCCAGCAGCTCCGAGCACAGGGAGGCTACAAAGAGAGTCAACTCATGCTGCAACAGCACCCTCCCTCGAGCCAGGGGGTACAGTGTGGACTTTGACAAGCAGAAACAGAAGCAAGATGAAGCCTCCCATTCCACTGTCGATCGGGAGAGGAGGGCATGCTAATTAAGCTAATAAAAGGTAGGCAAACATTTCCTATTTTCAGACTGCTTACAGAATTCTGATCAATTTAGTGCTTTCGGTGTTTGATTTAACATCACTTCACAGCAATTAAAATTTCAATTGGCGTATTGTGAGGATTGTTTTTCTACTTAGTTTTTTGCATTTCTTTGTTATTTTTGCCTACACCTAGCAGTAAATATCATTTATTATTAATCCAAGCTGTGGGAATGGAATGACAACAACATGCTGTTTGCAGTTTTCCTCACACGTCCATAATTGACAGAGGAGGGTTTGAAAATCTGCTGAGAGAAAAGCTGGACCCAGAATCATATATACCAGCCAGACTGTTTCTGTTAAACAGAATATTATATGTAAACACAGAACTGGCACACTGCCTGATAACTGAACTGCCCTTGAATTTAGGAAGGACAAGAGAGAGAGGCTTGTCTTTGTAACCCAGACTTATTAA